>NC_065416.1:16202500-16420000 GCF_024362695.1 Pectinophora gossypiella | reverse complement strand
CTAACCTAACCTAACCTAACCTAACCTAACCTAACCTAACCTAACCTAACCTAACCTAACCTAACCTAACCTAACCTAACCTAACCTAACCTAACCTAACCTAACCTAACCTAACCTAACCTAACCTAACCTAACCTAACCTAACCTAACCTAACCTAACCTAACCTAACCTAACCTAACCTAACCTAACCTAACCTAACCTAACCTAACCTAACCTAACCTAACCTAACCTAACCTAACCTAACCTAACCTAACCTAACCTAACCTAACCTAACCTAACCTAACCTAACCTAACCTAACCTAACCTAACCTAACCTAACCTAACCTAACCTAACCTAACCTAACCTAACCTAACCTAACCTAACCTAACCTAACCTAACCTAACCTAACCTAACCTAACCTAACCTAACCTAACCTAACCTAACCTAACCTAACCTAACCTAACCTAACCTAACCTAACCTAACCTAACCTAACCTAACCTAACCTAACCTAACCTAACCTAACCTAACCTAACCTAACCTAACCTAACCTAACCTAACCTAACCTAACCTAACCTAACCTAACCTAACCTAACCTAACCTAACCTAACCTAACCTAACCTAACCTAACCTAACCTAACCTAACCTAACCTAACCTAACCTAACCTAACCTAACCTAACCTAACCTAACCTAACCTAACCTAACCTAACCTAACCTAACCTAACCTAACCTAACCTAACCTAACCTAACCTAACCTAACCTAACCTAACCTAACCTAACCTAACCTAACCTAACCTAACCTAACCTAACCTAACCTAACCTAACCTAACCTAACCTAACCTAACCTAACCTAACCTAACCTAACCTAACCTAACCTAACCTAACCTAACCTAACCTAACCTAACCTAACCTAACCTAACCTAACCTAACCTAACCTAACCTAACCTAACCTAACCTAACCTAACCTAACCTAACCTAACCTAACCTAACCTAACCTAACCTAACCTAACCTAACCTAACCTAACCTAACCTAACCTAACCTAACCTAACCTAACCTAACCTAACCTAACCTAACCTAACCTAACCTAACCTAACCTAACCTAACCTAACCTAACCTAACCTAACCTAACCTAACCTAACCTAACCTAACCTAACCTAACCTAACCTAACCTAACCTAACCTAACCTAACCTAACCTAACCTAACCTAACCTAACCTAACCTAACCTAACCTAACCTAACCTAACCTAACCTAACCTAACCTAACCTAACCTAACCTAACCTAACCTAACCTAACCTAACCTAACCTAACCTAACCTAACCTAACCTAACCTAACCTAACCTAACCTAACCTAACCTAACCTAACCTAACCTAACCTAACCTAACCTAACCTAACCTAACCTAACCTAACCTAACCTAACCTAACCTAACCTAACCTAACCTAACCTAACCTAACCTAACCTAACCTAACCTAACCTAACCTAACCTAACCTAACCTAACCTAACCTAACCTAACCTAACCTAACCTAACCTAACCTAACCTAACCTAACCTAACCTAACCTAACCTAACCTAACCTAACCTAACCTAACCTAACCTAACCTAACCTAACCTAACCTAACCTAACCTAACCTAACCTAACCTAACCTAACCTAACCTAACCTAACCTAACCTAACCTAACCTAACCTAACCTAACCTAACCTAACCTAACCTAACCTAACCTAACCTAACCTAACCTAACCTAACCTAACCTAACCTAACCTAACCTAACCTAACCTAACCTAACCTAACCTAACCTAACCTAACCTAACCTAACCTAACCTAACCTAACCTAACCTAACCTAACCTAACCTAACCTAACCTAACCTAACCTAACCTAACCTAACCTAACCTAACCTAACCTAACCTAACCTAACCTAACCTAACCTAACCTAACCTAACCTAACCTAACCTAACCTAACCTAACCTAACCTAACCTAACCTAACCTAACCTAACCTAACCTAACCTAACCTAACCTAACCTAACCTAACCTAACCTAACCTAACCTAACCTAACCTAACCTAACCTAACCTAACCTAACCTAACCTAACCTAACCTAACCTAACCTAACCTAACCTAACCTAACCTAACCTAACCTAACCTAACCTAACCTAACCTAACCTAACCTAACCTAACCTAACCTAACCTAACCTAACCTAACCTAACCTAACCTAACCTAACCTAACCTAACCTAACCTAACCTAACCTAACCTAACCTAACCTAACCTAACCTAACCTAACCTAACCTAACCTAACCTAACCTAACCTAACCTAACCTAACCTAACCTAACCTAACCTAACCTAACCTAACCTAACCTAACCTAACCTAACCTAACCTAACCTAACCTAACCTAACCTAACCTAACCTAACCTAACCTAACCTAACCTAACCTAACCTAACCTAACCTAACCTAACCTAACCTAACCTAACCTAACCTAACCTAACCTAACCTAACCTAACCTAACCTAACCTAACCTAACCTAACCTAACCTAACCTAACCTAACCTAACCTAACCTAACCTAACCTAACCTAACCTAACCTAACCTAACCTAACCTAACCTAACCTAACCTAACCTAACCTAACCTAACCTAACCTAACCTAACCTAACCTAACCTAACCTAACCTAACCTAACCTAACCTAACCTAACCTAACCTAACCTAACCTAACCTAACCTAACCTAACCTAACCTAACCTAACCTAACCTAACCTAACCTAACCTAACCTAACCTAACCTAACCTAACCTAACCTAACCTAACCTAACCTAACCTAACCTAACCTAACCTAACCTAACCTAACCTAACCTAACCTAACCTAACCTAACCTAACCTAACCTAACCTAACCTAACCTAACCTAACCTAACCTAACCTAACCTAACCTAACCTAACCTAACCTAACCTAACCTAACCTAACCTAACCTAACCTAACCTAACCTAACCTAACCTAACCTAACCTAACCTAACCTAACCTAACCTAACCTAACCTAACCTAACCTAACCTAACCTAACCTAACCTAACCTAACCTAACCTAACCTAACCTAACCTAACCTAACCTAACCTAACCTAACCTAACCTAACCTAACCTAACCTAACCTAACCTAACCTAACCTAACCTAACCTAACCTAACCTAACCTAACCTAACCTAACCTAACCTAACCTAACCTAACCTAACCTAACCTAACCTAACCTAACCTAACCTAACCTAACCTAACCTAACCTAACCTAACCTAACCTAACCTAACCTAACCTAACCTAACCTAACCTAACCTAACCTAACCTAACCTAACCTAACCTAACCTAACCTAACCTAACCTAACCTAACCTAACCTAACCTAACCTAACCTAACCTAACCTAACCTAACCTAACCTAACCTAACCTAACCTAACCTAACCTAACCTAACCTAACCTAACCTAACCTAACCTAACCTAACCTAACCTAACCTAACCTAACCTAACCTAACCTAACCTAACCTAACCTAACCTAACCTAACCTAACCTAACCTAACCTAACCTAACCTAACCTAACCTAACCTAACCTAACCTAACCTAACCTAACCTAACCTAACCTAACCTAACCTAACCTAACCTAACCTAACCTAACCTAACCTAACCTAACCTAACCTAACCTAACCTAACCTAACCTAACCTAACCTAACCTAACCTAACCTAACCTAACCTAACCTAACCTAACCTAACCTAACCTAACCTAACCTAACCTAACCTAACCTAACCTAACCTAACCTAACCTAACCTAACCTAACCTAACCTAACCTAACCTAACCTAACCTAACCTAACCTAACCTAACCTAACCTAACCTAACCTAACCTAACCTAACCTAACCTAACCTAACCTAACCTAACCTAACCTAACCTAACCTAACCTAACCTAACCTAACCTAACCTAACCTAACCTAACCTAACCTAACCTAACCTAACCTAACCTAACCTAACCTAACCTAACCTAACCTAACCTAACCTAACCTAACCTAACCTAACCTAACCTAACCTAACCTAACCTAACCTAACCTAACCTAACCTAACCTAACCTAACCTAACCTAACCTAACCTAACCTAACCTAACCTAACCTAACCTAACCTAACCTAACCTAACCTAACCTAACCTAACCTAACCTAACCTAACCTAACCTAACCTAACCTAACCTAACCTAACCTAACCTAACCTAACCTAACCTAACCTAACCTAACCTAACCTAACCTAACCTAACCTAACCTAACCTAACCTAACCTAACCTAACCTAACCTAACCTAACCTAACCTAACCTAACCTAACCTAACCTAACCTAACCTAACCTAACCTAACCTAACCTAACCTAACCTAACCTAACCTAACCTAACCTAACCTAACCTAACCTAACCTAACCTAACCTAACCTAACCTAACCTAACCTAACCTAACCTAACCTAACCTAACCTAACCTAACCTAACCTAACCTAACCTAACCTAACCTAACCTAACCTAACCTAACCTAACCTAACCTAACCTAACCTAACCTAACCTAACCTAACCTAACCTAACCTAACCTAACCTAACCTAACCTAACCTAACCTAACCTAACCTAACCTAACCTAACCTAACCTAACCTAACCTAACCTAACCTAACCTAACCTAACCTAACCTAACCTAACCTAACCTAACCATCAGTCGGTTCCCGACCGCCGGAGGGATCACTAGTGTACAGTGCGAGATATCCTGCCGGCCCTGCCACCCTGCCGCGTCCTGCCACTCCTGCCGGCCGGTCCTGCCGTCCCTGCCGAACCCTGCCGGCCGGTCCTGCCGTCCCTGCCGACCCCTGCCGGCTGGTCCTGCCACCCTGGCCGACCCCTGCCGGCTGGTCCTGCCACCCCGGCCGACCCCTGCCGGCTGGTCCTGCCACCCCGGCCGACCCCTGCCGGCTGGTCCTGCCACCCCTGCCGACCCCTGCCGGCTGGTCCTGCCGCCCCTGCCGGGTCCTGCTGACCCCTGCCGGCTGGTCCTGCCGGGTCCTGCCGCCCCTGCCGGCCGCCCCTGCCGGCTGATCCTGCCGGCCAGTCCTGCCGGCCGCCCCTGCCGGCCGGTCCTGCCAACCGGTCCTGCCGACCGGTCCTGTCGGCCGGCCCTGCCGGGTCCTGCCGGCCGGCCCTGCCGAGTCCGGCCGGCCCTGCCGAGTCCTGCCGGCCAGTCCTGCCGGCCAGTCCTGCCGGCCGGTCCTGCCGAGTCCTGCCGGCCGGTCCTGCCGAGTCCTGCCGGCCGGTCCTGCCGAGTCCTGCCGGCCGGTCCTGCCGAGTCCTGCCGGCCGGTCCTGCCGAGTCCTGCCGGCCGGTCCTGCCGAGTCCTGCCGGCCGCGGCGACTTGTGCAATCTCAGTGACTTAGGTGACTAGTGCAACCTCAGTGTCTTAGGTGATTAGTGCAAGTGACTTTAGTGATCGGTGCAACAAACACCTACAAGCTGGGGACATCGATGTCGCAGACCAGCGACTGCACCATTATGGACGAACCAGGCCAAATGGAACCCGAGGCGCCGGAGGCGGCCTTCCTCGATGCTCTTTCGGTAAACTCGAGTCGCTCACCCCCCCCTGCTACATCTAAGGGAGGGGGGCCCACCACTCAGGCTGAGGGCATATTCTGTATCCGGGACGTGGACTCATATCTAACCACTCTGGAGGACATGACTGCTCGCATCATCAAGGCAGTTAATGAAGGCAAGAGCGTCACAGCGGCCAACAAGCGACTCATCACCAAAACGGCTGAGGACATAAGGGGGGCCACTAGGATTCTTCCGACCCTCATCAAGGCCAGCACTAACACCTCAGCTGCGGGCCGAAGCCCCCATACACTGGAACCAATTTCTCCTACGGCACGCGAGGATTTTAAAAAAGAAATTGTCGACTGCGTGCGCGAGGAAGTGAGGAAGATCACCAAAACACTCACAAAAAGCCAGCTACCAACACCTGCTGCGCGCCTCACCTACAGCGAGGTTGCCGGGGGTATTGCGAAGCACGCGCGACCCGCTTGGACCAATGCGGATGCTAGCGCGCCCGCGCCTATCCCCGCCCCCTCGATACCTATCACGAGGCCCGCCATCATCGTCACACCGACGGCTCCTCTCAAGTCCAGGCAGGAGGTCGTCGAGTCGCTACGCCGTGGAGCCGACTTCAAGCGGACCAAGTACGCGCCATTGAAGATCCAGCCAGTCTCCAACAATAAACTGCGAGTGGAGTTCCAGAATGCACAGGAACGCGACGACGCCCTCGGCCGCCTCCAGGGCTCTAAAGAGGTAAGCGCTGAACCTGCACATACTCTCCGTCCCATGGTTATAGTCAAGGGCATTCCCGGTGATATCCCGGCGGATCAGTTAGTGGTCATTATACAGGGGCAGAATGAGGAGCTTCAGGGTTTAGTTAGGGAGGTTGATGACCTCAAGCTCCGATTTAAACGCAATAATCGCAACCCAGCTTTGTACAATGCCGTTTTTATCACACATCCCAGGGTCTGGCGTCGGCTCATGGATATGGGCAAGGTTAGGATAGACCATCAGCGTACTCATGTTGAAGACTTCTCGCCCTTCCGGCAATGTTTTAAGTGTCTTCAGTTTGGCCACACTCGGGCCAAGTGCTCGGCTGACTCCTCTCCATGTGCTTATTGCGCGGACCCCGCCCATCAGGTGGAGAGCTGTCCGGTTAGGGAGAAACGAGGCACCCCTAAGTGTGTCAACTGCACGACACACAACAATAAGTTTAAGGCCACCCAGAATGTGCAGCACAGAGCTACCTCTGTTAATTGCCCCCGACTGCGAGCCATGAAGGACAGAATATCTAATCGTATTGATTATGGATCTGAATAGTATCAAGATAGTACAGTGTAATTTAGATAGGTCCAAGCATAGTCAGCACGAACTTGTTCGGTCCTTCATGGCTGGCAAGTTCCAACTTGCTCTTGTATCTGAGCCATATACTGGCTCTGGAGACACAGTCAAGTCTATACCAGGTTTAGATATTCACCAATATTCCAATGGCGGACGGGTCAAGGCCTGCATCTTTGTTAAGCGCGATTATGGAACCGTTCTAAGCATGTCACAATTTTCAAGCGGGAATTTATGCGTAGTTCAACTTTTACAAGCGGATAACAGTAGGATATATTTAGCCTCGGTTTACGCTGAACCCAACCATGATGAGTCAGACACCTTGAACAAACTTGATTTCTTCCTTCATGCTACGAACGGAGCTCGCCGGGTTGTGGGAGGGGACCTCAATGGTTGGCATCCCATCTGGGGTAGCGATATCACCAACCCACGCGGCAGGGATATTGTTGACGTCATACACGGTAACGGCATGCATGTATGCAACGTAGGCACCACACCCACATTTGAAACGATTACGCATGGTCGTTTAAGGAAATCCATCATCGACATCACCTTCGCGTCGGCTGACGTTTCCATGAATGTCAAGGGTTGGAGAGTGAACTTCGACATATGCCCCTCTTCGCAGCACAATGCCATAGAATTCTCCATCTCGGGCGCGCGTACCCGCAGAGAGTGTACGCGAGGATCCACCTTCAAGTACAAAGCCGATAAGGCCTGCTGGCCGGTCTTCAAGGAAGCATTACACTCCCACATGGCGAACTCCAATTTGTTGGACAGGATAATACCTGAGATGAGCCCTAGTGAGCTGGATGATTTCATCGGTGACCTCACGGGAGTCATTCACGCGGCTTGTGACGCATCAATGCGGATCAGCGGTGGCGGATTCAAATACAAACCACCATGGTGGAGTGAGGATCTGGAGAGGACCAAGATGGAGGTGGTGCGATTGCATCGTCAGATCCACGACGCAAATCGAAGGGGTTTGCCCTTGGGGGATCTGTTGGCTGAGCGGCAGACGAAGAAGGATCTGTACGCGCATAAGCTTCGAGAGGAGTCCACTCGAAGTTTCAGAGACTTTTGCCAATTGCAGACCAAAGAAAACGTCTGGTCGCTTACCAACAGACTCCTCAAGGAAACTACCCCTAGACAGCCACCGGCCACCCTCAACATCGGGGGGCGATTTACCACCAGTGGTGAGGAAACAGCTCGGGCACTTCTGGATCACTTTTATCCAGATGATTCTGTGGACATCGAGACTAGACACCATCAATTGAGATCTCAGTTCTTTGATTTTCCGGATACCCCGGACGACCCTCCCTTTGCTGAGGAGGAGGTTCTGGAGTACCTGAGGTACATGAACCCGGCTAAAGCACCAGGCCATGACCACCTTACCGCTGACATCTGCTTTCAATTCAGCAGGGAGTACCCAAAATTAATCACACAAGTTATGAACAGGTGCCTCAGCCTCCAGCACTTCCCCCGTCAGTGGAAAAGGGCTTGTGTACGTATTATTCCAAAGCCGGGTAAGTCAAACTACAATGAGCTGGTATCCTTCCGCCCGATAGGTCTCATACCTGTGTTCGGCAAGCTTCTTGAAAAGCTGTTTATCAAGAGAGTGACCTATTGCGCCTCTCGCGATGGCAAACTGAACAATCTACAGTTTGGGTTTAAAGAACAGACCAATACCGTGGAGGCAATCGATACTGCACTAAACAGAGTTCGCCAAGCGCGTGAGCATAATGAGCTGGCTGTCATGGTGTCGCTCGACATTAAGGCGGCCTTTGATAATGCTTGGTGGCCAGCGCTATTTCATCGGCTCCGGACAATTGGATGCCCTGCTAACATCTTTGGACTTATCACCGATTATGTCCGGGATCGTGAGGTGGAGCTGGACTACGCGGGACATCGGGTCGCGAAGGATATGTCCAGAGGCTGCATCCAGGGTTCCACTTGTGGACCTGTGTTCTGGAACATTATTCTCGATGAGCTGCTGGATGCGCGGCTCCCTGCTGGGTGTCATCTGCAGGCCTTCGCGGATGATGTCCTGTTGGTTGTCACGGCGGCGGGGGTCGCGGACCTGCAGAGTGCCACGAATCGTGCTCTCACGATCATTGCGGAGTGGGGTAGAAGCGTCAAATTAACATTCGGTCCTACTAAGACGCAATTAATAGCGTTCACCCCTAAAGCTAAGTCTGCCCAAATTGACATGGATGGGCATAGGTTGCCCTTTTCCCACCACATCAAGCTATTGGGGGTAGTGATTGATGAGAAGCTTCTTTTTCGTGAACACGTTCGGTATATCACTGATAAGGCGGCAAAGATTTTTAACAAGCTGTGCATCTTCTGCCGACCCACCTGGGGACCACACCCGGAAAATATCGCAACGATTTATCGACAAGTCATCGAGCCCATTGTAGCATACGCTGCCGGTATCTGGGGGCACGTCGCGAACAAAAGTTACGTACGTAAAAAGTTGCTGGGCGTGCAGCGCGGCTTCGCCATTCGGGCCATCAGAGGTTTTAGAACCATCTCAACACCAATGGCTATCGCGTTGGCGCGCTTCATCCCACTGGATTTGCGGGTTCTAGAGTTGTGGGAAAGGGAGCAAATTAAGCTTTCTGGAACTACCGAGTATCTACCCGACGACATTACCTTGGAGAGGCCGACCCCGATTCGAGAACTCTTGCATCCTGCCGACCGAGTCACAATAGATCTCCGACCAATACCCAATCTGCCGGAGACTGGACCCAATGGCTCTTCGATGGTCCAAGTGTACACGGACGGCAGCAAACAAGAGGATGGCTCTGTAGGTTGTGCGTTTGTGTGCTTTGACCCAGATCGCTCTCCGCCTAGAACTTCTCGGAAGTTTAAACTCCACAATAGCTGCACCGTTTTTCAGGCGGAACTACTCGCGTTGCTTAGAGCATGTGAGTGGGTCACTGAAAAAAGATACCGTTTTGCAACCATTCACACAGACTCATTATCTTCTTTACACGCCATAGCCGACAGAAACAACACTCATCCACTCGTCACACAAATACACAACATCATACACAATCACAAAAATACTTGCACAATCACATTAACTTGGGTCAAGGGCCACTCCGGTGTGTCTGGCAACGAAGACGCGGACAGGGAGGCCAACTTGGCTGCCAGATTACATCGGGCCCCTGACTATACTCGCTTTCCCATTTCGTACGCTACCGGACGGATCAGGAGTCGGGGACTCGAACTTTGGCTTGCCCGATATCAAAGCACGGACAAAGGGGAGCACACCAGGAGGATTCTGCCGAGTCTAGAGGACATTCGGGAACTAGCAAAATGTACTGAAACTTCCTTTCAACTTACCCAATTTCTTTCGGGCCACGGTTTTCATAAGGCTTACTTGCATAGGTTCCGGATCAAAGACAACGATCATTGTCCTTGCGACGAATCCACTTCCCAAACACTCGACCATCTTCTCCGGGAATGCCCTGCGTTTGGAATACACCGAATTAAACACGAGAGTATGTGCCGATTTCTGTGCGTACCCCCCTATCAGCTCACTGAGCTCATTAAAAAACAAGAGGCTATTCAATCTTTTGTAAATTATGTCAAGGTTATTATTAATGCTCTCAAAAAGTTTAATGAATAATTTATTTTTACACCCATTTTACTTCTAAGTTGTCTTGTACTTTCAGTTTTCATAGTTATTTTTACTCTTATATTTTACATTTCTTTACTCATTGTGTTTACACTATTAAGTTAGTTTACCAAAATAGTAGTCGGGACACCCGAAATCTTATGTCCTAGAATTGTGTTTTCTTGTATCAATAGTGGTTTCATTTTGATTGTTTTTATAACTTTTGTTCAATATTGCTTTGTTATAAATAATAAGTGTATTAAATTTCATAGTTGATTTTGTTTTGTTTGTGCTAATTAACATATAATTTATCCTTTCAGTAAATTTTATATAATATAGTTTAGTTTTATATAATTGTAATAGTTTATAAGTGTATATGTTATTATGTTCTTTCACCGTTGTGAACTGAAAGGGTCACCGTATCCAATAGCGGGGTCCCTGAAGGTTCACAACATATTGATAGCCAGTACTTATTTTAACTTAGTCTAAGGCATGCAATTCTAAACTCTGTGTTTAATGTTATTAAGACCAGAATATAGTCCTCTCGAGGGCGGTCATAACCCTCGGGAGAAAACAAAAAAAAAAAAAAAAAAAAAAAAAAAAAAAAAAAAAAAAAAAAACCTAACCTAACCTAACCTAACCTAACCTAACCTAACCTAACCTAACCAAACCTAACCTAACCTAACCTAACCAAACCTAACCTAACCAAACCTAACCTAACCTAACCTAACCTAACCTAACCTAACCTAACCTAACCTAACCTAACCTAACCTAACCTAACCTAACCTAACCTAACCTAACCTAACCTAACCTAACCTAACCTAACCTAACCTAACCTAACCTAACCTAACCTAACCTAACCTAACCTAACCTAACCTAACCTAACCTAACCTAACCTAACCTAACCTAACCTAACCTAACCTAACCTAACCTAACCTAACCTAACCTAACCTAACCTAACCTAACCTAACCTAACCTAACCTAACCTAACCTAACCTAACCTAACCTAACCTAACCTAACCTAACCTAACCTAACCTAACCTAACCTAACCTAACCTAACCTAACCTAACCTAACCTAACCTAACCTAACCTAACCTAACCTAACCTAACCTAACCTAACCTAACCTAACCTAACCTAACCTAACCTAACCTAACCTAACCTAACCTAACCTAACCTAACCTAACCTAACCTAACCTAACCTAACCTAACCTAACCTAACCTAACCTAACCTAACCTAACCTAACCTAACCTAACCTAACCTAACCTAACCTAACCTAACCTAACCTAACCTAACCTAACCTAACCTAACCTAACCTAACCTAACCTAACCTAACCTAACCTAACCTAACCTAACCTAACCTAACCTAACCTAACCTAACCTAACCTAACCTAACCTAACCTAACCTAACCTAACCTAACCTAACCTAACCTAACCTAACCTAACCTAACCTAACCTAACCTAACCTAACCTAACCTAACCTAACCTAACCTAACCTAACCTAACCTAACCTAACCTAACCTAACCTAACCTAACCTAACCTAACCTAACCTAACCTAACCTAACCTAACCTAACCTAACCTAACCTAACCTAACCTAACCTAACCTAACCTAACCTAACCTAACCTAACCTAACCTAACCTAACCTAACCTAACCTAACCTAACCTAACCTAACCTAACCTAACCTAACCTAACCTAACCTAACCTAACCTAACCATCAGTCGGTTCCCGACCGCCGGAGGGATCACTAGTGTACAGTGCGAGATATCCTGCCGGCCCTGCCACCCTGCCGCGTCCTGCCACTCCTGCCGGCCGGTCCTGCCGTCCCTGCCGAACCCTGCCGGCCGGTCCTGCCGTCCCTGCCGACCCCTGCCGGCTGGTCCTGCCACCCTGGCCGACCCCTGCCGGCTGGTCCTGCCACCCCGGCCGACCCCTGCCGGCTGGTCCTGCCACCCCGGCCGACCCCTGCCGGCTGGTCCTGTCACCCCTGCCGACCCCTGCCGGCTGGTCCTGCCGCCCCTGCCGGGTCCTGCTGACCCCTGCCGGCTGGTCCTGCCGGGTCCTGCCGCCCCTGCCGGCTGATCCTGCCGGCCAGCCCTGCCGGCCGCCCCTGCCGGCCGGTCCTGCCAACCGGTCCTGCCGACCGGTCCTGTCGGCCGGCCCTGCCGGGTCCTGCCGACCGGTCCTGCCGGCCGGCCCTGCCGAGTCCGGCCGGCCCTGCCGAGTCCTGCCGGCCAGTCCTGCCGGCCAGTCCTGCCGGCCGGTCCTGCCGAGTCCTGCCGGCCGGTCCTGCCGAGTCCTGCCGGCCGGTCCTGCCGAGTCCTGCCGGCCGGTCCTGTCGAGTCCTGCCGGCCGGTCCTGCCGAGTCCTGCCGGCCGGTCCTGCCGAGTCCTGCCGGCCGGTCCTGCCGAGTCCTGCCGGCCGGTCCTGCCGAGTCCTGCCGGCCGCGGCGACTTGTGCAATCTCAGTGACTTAGGTGACTAGTGCAACCTCAGTGTCTTAGGTGATTAGTGCAAGTGACTTTAGTGATCGGTGCAACAAACACCTACAAGCTGGGGACATCGATGTCGCAGACCAGCGACTGCACCATTATGGACGAACCAGGCCAAATGGAACCCGAGGCGCCGGAGGCGGCCTTCCTCGATGCTCTTTCGGTAAACTCGAGTCGCTCACCCCCCCCTGCTACATCTAAGGGAGGGGGGCCCACCACTCAGGCTGAGGGCATATTCTGTATCCGGGACGTGGACTCATATCTAACCACTCTGGAGGACATGACTGCTCGCATCATCAAGGCAGTTAATGAAGGCAAGAGCGTCACAGCGGCCAACAAGCGACTCATCACCAAAACGGCTGAGGACATAAGGGGGGCCACTAGGATTCTTCCGACCCTCATCAAGGCCAGCACTAACACCTCAGCTGCGGGCCGAAGCCCCCATACACTGGAACCAATTTCTCCTACGGCACGCGAGGATTTTAAAAAAGAAATTGTCGACTGCGTGCGCGAGGAAGTGAGGAAGATCACCAAAACACTCACAAAAAGCCAGCTACCAACACCTGCTGCGCGCCTCACCTACAGCGAGGTTGCCGGGGGTATTGCGAAGCACGCGCGACCCGCTTGGACCAATGCGGATGCTAGCGCGCCCGCGCCTATCCCCGCCCCCTCGATACCTATCACGAGGCCCGCCATCATCGTCACACCGACGGCTCCTCTCAAGTCCAGGCAGGAGGTCGTCGAGTCGCTACGCCGTGGAGCCGACTTCAAGCGGACCAAGTACGCGCCATTGAAGATCCAGCCAGTCTCCAACAATAAACTGCGAGTGGAGTTCCAGAATGCACAGGAACGCGACGACGCCCTCGGCCGCCTCCAGGGCTCTAAAGAGGTAAGCGCTGAACCTGCACATACTCTCCGTCCCATGGTTATAGTCAAGGGCATTCCCGGTGATATCCCGGCGGATCAGTTAGTGGTCATTATACAGGGGCAGAATGAGGAGCTTCAGGGTTTAGTTAGGGAGGTTGATGACCTCAAGCTCCGATTTAAACGCAATAATCGCAACCCAGCTTTGTACAATGCCGTTTTTATCACACATCCCAGGGTCTGGCGTCGGCTCATGGATATGGGCAAGGTTAGGATAGACCATCAGCGTACTCATGTTGAAGACTTCTCGCCCTTCCGGCAATGTTTTAAGTGTCTTCAGTTTGGCCACACTCGGGCCAAGTGCTCGGCTGACTCCTCTCCATGTGCTTATTGCGCGGACCCCGCCCATCAGGTGGAGAGCTGTCCGGTTAGGGAGAAACGAGGCACCCCTAAGTGTGTCAACTGCACGACACACAACAATAAGTTTAAGGCCACCCAGAATGTGCAGCACAGAGCTACCTCTGTTAATTGCCCCCGACTGCGAGCCATGAAGGATAGAATATCTAATCGTATTGATTATGGATCTGAATAGTATCAAGATAGTACAGTGTAATTTAGATAGGTCCAAGCATAGTCAGCACGAACTTGTTCGGTCCTTCATGGCTGGCAAGTTCCAACTTGCTCTTGTATCTGAGCCATATACTGGCTCTGGAGACACAGTCAAGTCTATACCAGGTTTAGATATTCACCAATATTCCAATGGCGGACGGGTCAAGGCCTGCATCTTTGTTAAGCGCGATTATGGAACCGTTCTAAGCATGTCACAATTTTCAAGCGGGAATTTATGCGTAGTTCAACTTTTACAAGCGGATAACAGTAGGATATATTTAGCCTCGGTTTACGCTGAACCCAACCATGATGAGTCAGACACCTTGAACAAACTTGATTTCTTCCTTCATGCTACGAACGGAGCTCGCCGGGTTGTGGGAGGGGACCTCAATGGTTGGCATCCCATCTGGGGTAGCGATATCACCAACCCACGCGGCAGGGATATTGTTGACGTCATACACGGTAACGGCATGCATGTATGCAACGTAGGCACCACACCCACATTTGAAACGATTACGCATGGTCGTTTAAGGAAATCCATCATCGACATCACCTTCGCGTCGGCTGACGTTTCCATGAATGTCAAGGGTTGGAGAGTGAACTTCGACATATGCCCCTCTTCGCAGCACAATGCCATAGAATTCTCCATCTCGGGCGCGCGTACCCGCAGAGAGTGTACGCGAGGATCCACCTTCAAGTACAAAGCCGATAAGGCCTGCTGGCCGGTCTTCAAGGAAGCATTACACTCCCACATGGCGAACTCCAATTTGTTGGACAGGATAATACCTGAGATGAGCCCTAGTGAGCTGGATGATTTCATCGGTGACCTCACGGGAGTCATTCACGCGGCTTGTGACGCATCAATGCGGATCAGCGGTGGCGGATTCAAATACAAACCACCATGGTGGAGTGAGGATCTGGAGAGGACCAAGATGGAGGTGGTGCGATTGCATCGTCAGATCCACGACGCAAATCGAAGGGGTTTGCCCTTGGGGGATCTGTTGGCTGAGCGGCAGACGAAGAAGGATCTGTACGCGCATAAGCTTCGAGAGGAGTCCACTCGAAGTTTCAGAGACTTTTGCCAATTGCAGACCAAAGAAAACGTCTGGTCGCTTACCAACAGACTCCTCAAGGAAACTACCCCTAGACAGCCACCGGCCACCCTCAACATCGGGGGGCGATTTACCACCAGTGGTGAGGAAACAGCTCGGGCACTTCTGGATCACTTTTATCCAGATGATTCTGTGGACATCGAGACTAGACACCATCAATTGAGATCTCAGTTCTTTGATTTTCCGGATACCCCGGACGACCCTCCCTTTGCTGAGGAGGAGGTTCTGGAGTACCTGAGGTACATGAACCCGGCTAAAGCACCAGGCCATGACCACCTTACCGCTGACATCTGCTTTCAATTCAGCAGGGAGTACCCAAAATTAATCACACAAGTTATGAACAGGTGCCTCAGCCTCCAGCACTTCCCCCGTCAGTGGAAAAGGGCTTGTGTACGTATTATTCCAAAGCCGGGTAAGTCAAACTACAATGAGCTGGGATCCTTCCGCCCGATAGGTCTCATACCTGTGTTCGGCAAGCTTCTTGAAAAGCTGTTTATCAAGAGAGTGACCTATTGCGCCTCTCGCGATGGCAAACTGAACAATCTACAGTTTGGGTTTAAAGAACAGACCAATACCGTGGAGGCAATCGATACTGCACTAAACAGAGTTCGCCAAGCGCGTGAGCATAATGAGCTGGCTGTCATGGTGTCGCTCGACATTAAGGCGGCCTTTGATAATGCTTGGTGGCCAGCGCTATTTCATCGGCTCCGGACAATTGGATGCCCTGCTAACATCTTTGGACTTATCACCGATTATGTCCGGGATCGTGAGGTGGAGCTGGACTACGCGGGACATCGGGTCGCGAAGGATATGTCCAGAGGCTGCATCCAGGGTTCCACTTGTGGACCTGTGCTCTGGAACATTATTCTCGATGAGCTGCTGGATGCGCGGCTCCCTGCTGGGTGTCATCTGCAGGCCTTCGCGGATGATGTCCTGTTGGTTGTCACGGCGGCGGGGGTCGCGGACCTGCAGAGTGCCACGAATCGTGCTCTCACGATCATTGCGGAGTGGGGTAGAAGCGTCAAATTAACATTCGGTCCTACTAAGACGCAATTAATAGCGTTCACCCCTAAAGCTAAGTCTGCCCAAATTGACATGGATGGGCATAGGTTGCCCTTTTCCCACCACATCAAGCTATTGGGGGTAGTGATTGATGAGAAGCTTCTTTTTCGTGAACACGTTCGGTATATCACTGATAAGGCGGCAAAGATTTTTAACAAGCTGTGCATCTTCTGCCGACCCACCTGGGGACCACACCCGGAAAATATCGCAACGATTTATCGACAAGTCATCGAGCCCATTGTAGCATACGCTGCCGGTATCTGGGGGCACGTCGCGAACAAAAGTTACGTACGTAAAAAGTTGCTGGGCGTGCAGCGCGGCTTCGCCATTCGGGCCATCAGAGGTTTTAGAACCATCTCAACACCAATGGCTATCGCGTTGGCGCGCTTCATCCCACTGGATTTGCGGGTTCTAGAGTTGTGGGAAAGGGAGCAAATTAAGCTTTCTGGAACTACCGAGTATCTACCCGACGACATTACCTTGGAGAGGCCGACCCCGATTCGAGAACTCTTGCATCCTGCCGACCGAGTCACAATAGATCTCCGACCAATACCCAATCTGCCGGAGACTGGACCCAATGGCTCTTCGATGGTCCAAGTGTACACGGACGGCAGCAAACAAGAGGATGGCTCTGTAGGTTGTGCGTTTGTGTGCTTTGACCCAGATCGCTCTCCGCCTAGAACTTCTCGGAAGTTTAAACTCCACAATAGCTGCACCGTTTTTCAGGCGGAACTACTCGCGTTGCTTAGAGCATGTGAGTGGGTCACTGAAAAAAGATACCGTTTTGCAACCATTCACACAGACTCATTATCTTCTTTACACGCCATAGCCGACAGAAACAACACTCATCCACTCGTCACACAAATACACAACATCATACACAATCACAAAAATACTTGCACAATCACATTAACTTGGGTCAAGGGCCACTCCGGTGTGTCTGGCAACGAAGACGCGGACAGGGAGGCCAACTTGGCTGCCAGATTACATCGGGCCCCTGACTATACTCGCTTTCCCATTTCGTACGCTACCGGACGGATCAGGAGTCGGGGACTCGAACTTTGGCTTGCCCGATATCAAAGCACGGACAAAGGGGAGCACACCAGGAGGATTCTGCCGAGTCTAGAGGACATTCGGGAACTAGCAAAATGTACTGAAACTTCCTTTCAACTTACCCAATTTCTTTCGGGCCACGGTTTTCATAAGGCTTACTTGCATAGGTTCCGGATCAAAGACAACGATCATTGTCCTTGCGACGAATCCACTTCCCAAACACTCGACCATCTTCTCCGGGAATGCCCTGCGTTTGGAATACACCGAATTAAACACGAGAGTATGTGCCGATTTCTGTGCGTACCCCCCTATCAGCTCACTGAGCTCATTAAAAAACAAGAGGCTATTCAATCTTTTGTAAATTATGTCAAGGTTATTATTAATGCTCTCAAAAAGTTTAATGAATAATTTATTTTTACACCCATTTTATTTCTAAGTTGTCTTGTACTTTCAGTTTTCATAGTTATTTTTACTCTTATATTTTACATTTCTTTACTCATTGTGTTTACACTATTAAGTTAGTTTAGCAAAATAGTAGTCGGGACACCCGAAATCTTATGTCCTAGAATTGTGTTTTCTTGTATCAATAGTGGTTTCATTTTGATTGTTTTTATAACTTTTGTTCAATATTGCTTTGTTATAAATAATAAGTGTATTAAATTTCATAGTTGATTTTGTTTTGTTTGTGCTAATTAACATATAATTTATCCTTTCAGTAAATTTTATATAATATAGTTTAGTTTTATATAATTGTAATAGTTTATAAGTGTATATGTTATTATGTTCTTTCACCGTTGTGAACTGAAAGGGTCACCGTATCCAATAGCGGGGTCCCTGAAGGTTCACAACATATTGATAGCCAGTACTTATTTTAACTTAGTCTAAGGCATGCAATTCTAAACTCTGTGTTTAATGTTATTAAGACCAGAATATAGTCCTCTCGAGGGCGGTCATAACCCTCGGGAGAAAACAAAAAAAAAAAAAAAAAAAAAAAAAAAAAAAAAAAAAAAAAAAAAAACCTAACCTAACCTAACCTAACCTAACCTAACCTAACCTAACCTAACCTAACCTAACCTAACCTAACCTAACCTAACCTAACCTAACCTAACCTAACCTAACCTAACCTAACCTAACCTAACCTAACCTAACCTAACCTAACCTAACCTAACCTAACCTAACCTAACCTAACCTAACCTAACCTAACCTAACCTAACCTAACCTAACCTAACCTAACCTAACCTAACCTAACCTAACCTAACCTAACCTAACCTAACCTAACCTAACCTAACCTAACCTAACCTAACCTAACCTAACCTAACCTAACCTAACCTAACCTAACCTAACCTAACCTAACCTAACCTAACCTAACCTAACCTAACCTAACCTAACCTAACCTAACCTAACCTAACCTAACCTAACCTAACCTAACCTAACCAGTCTGCGTCCAGCGCTCGTCGGGAGCGGATGTGCGCTCGTGTTTCTCCGTGGGTGACTTTGGTGACTTTGGTGACCTAGGGATTTCATACTTCGGTGACTTTGGTGACTGTGGTGACTTTGACGGTGACTTTGGCAACTTGGACGACTTTGGCAACTTAGGTGACTTTGGTTGCCTGGGTGGCTGGGTTGCTCGGGTCTCTGGGTGGCCTGGGTTGCTCGGATGGCTCGGGTGGCTTGAGTGTTCTGAGTTGCCTATGGACTTGTGGGACTAGGGGACTATGACTTTTTGACTCGCGAAACTACAACTCTACTGACTGACTGTTACTTGGACTATTTGGGAGGCTTGGTTGCCGGGTCACCTGAGTCACTCAGGACTCCTACGACTGGAACTTGGGTGTCGTGGGGTACTCGCGTTATTGGGCTGCTTCTAGCAGCGTGGGCCAGCCGGGTTTGGACGGCCCGGGCGCCGGTGGACCTGGGCCACCCTTGTTATTCTGTGTCTGTGCATTGTGATTTTGTGCTTGGTGTTGTTTTGTTGTGCTAATATATAGTGAATCTGTGCACTCTGAGGATTGCAATCAATGTGATGGCGTCTGACCATCCATGTATGGGAGGCTCACAAACCACTATGGCCTCACAGGCGCCACTCCGGCTGTCTCCGGCGCTGCCTGATGGCAGCCATTGCAGTGGGGAGAGTCAAGCTACACCAGGTATTCCCACTAGTAACTATTGTGCACCAAGTGATTCCGATAACATGGATGATGACTTCTCCTCTTTCATTGATGAGCGGGATCCGCGGTCCGACTTCAGGGATACTATTTTATGCAAAACCAAGGCTATTAAAGAAAAACTAACTGAGGGCAAGAGCCTGACTAAAGCCAACAAAGATGCTATCCTGGAACTTGTCATAGAGATACAATGTCTGACCACGGCTTTCTGCTCATCCTCATTAAAACATGTGGGCTCTAATAGTGCATCGCTTGATGGTGGCACAATTAACGTCATCAGGGATACAATCAAGGAAGAAGTCGCCAAAATACAACGCTCACTGGACTCTTCTAAGGCACTCAGACCATCCTATGCTGACACAGTGAAAAAGCTAATGCCTAAACCCACCCCAACTATCCCTGTGTCTAAACCGGCTATTATCATCTCTCCAAAAAATGATGTTACCAGCCCAGCTGAGACTCTCAATGCATGGAAAAAGAAAATATCTTTCCGCGACACTAATTTTGCGCCATCCAACGTTCAGTATATCTCGAATAATAAGTTACGAGTGGAGTTTGATAATGCTGGTCATAGGGAGATAGCCTTAGCCAAAACCAACCAGCCTGACAGCGATGTTACGGCTGAAATCTCCAAGAAACTTCAGCCGATGATTATCGTTAAGGGCATTTCCTCGGAGATCCCACCTGCAGAGCTGACTAGTATCATATGTAAACAAAACGAATGTGTCAGGAACAATATCACCAGTGACAATGAACTGGTCTACAAATTCAGTCGTCGCAATCGAAAAGAAAACCTATACAATGCTGTGTTCATGGTCTCTCCGTCACTATGGAGAGTTCTAGTCCAGGAAGGAAAAGTCAATATTGACTTCCAAAGGGTACATTTACAGGACCACCCCGCACTTCTCCAATGCTTCAAGTGCTTGCAATTTGGCCACACCAGCAAACTATGCAGCAACGAAAATCAAGCCTGCTCACACTGTTCTTCTCCTAATCACCAATTCAAAAACTGTAATTTTAAAGATGACAAATCTAAAACTAATTGCTACAATTGCACTCAATTCCACAAGAAAAATAATAATAACAGTAATGCCAAAACTAATCATAGTGCCACATCCAATGACTGCCCTAGATACCTTCACATGCTTCAAAAAATCAAAATTCGTACTGATTATGGATATTAATATACAAACAAATAATAGCCCAATGTCTAATAAATCCTCACTAAAATGTTTACAAATTAATATTGGTCGCAGTAGAAACGCACTTCATGAAATTTCCGTGTATCTTGACAAACATCCTTATGATATCGTTTTTATTACTGAACCTTATACTGGCAATACGCAAATTATGAAAAATATTCCCCAGTATACCACCTACCAGTACCCTATAGATCGTCCGGCTAGAGCGGCAATCCTAATCAGAAGTGGTCTATGCAGCACCCTTGGCTTAACACAATACTCCTATTCAGACCTATGTGTTGTTTGCGTCAGTCTTAACACTGGCCAAAAAATATATTTGGTGTCGGTATATGTTGAACCCCGCAAAGACAAAGCCTCAACAATTTCCAAGCTCGAATTATTCCTAAAAAGAACAGCTGGGTCGACTCACATTATATGTGGGGATTTCAATGGATGGCATAGATTCTGGGGATCACCAAAAAATAACCGCAGAGGTGATGACGTGGCAGAATTCATCACCATAAACAATCTTAGTATCTGTAACACTGGATCTTCCCCCACTTTCGAAACTGTCACGCATGGCTACCTCAGAACTTCAATTATAGATCTCACACTTGTCAACAATCTTTCACATATCTCAATCAATGACTGGACTGTAGACACCACTATCTGCCCGTCATCTGACCATAATGCTATAACATTCAATGCTCTCTTAGGTAAAACTCATCCCACTAAAAACAAAAAGCTAACAACATTCAAATACAATACCTCTCAGATCAAATGGGAACTGCTCTCGGACACCTTCGCTAATGAAATCAAAAAGCGCATCCCCACCTCGAACATCAATGAACTCTCCCAACAGGATCTCGAGAAGCATATTGTCGCAACAACAACTGCCATTCAAGTCACCTGTAACAAATTACTACCTCGTGCTTCAGGTTTCAGCCAACGAGCTCCTTGGTGGAATGATGAGCTGGAGAACCTGAAACATAAAGTTATACAAATCCATCATAAACTCTGCAAACAGAAAAAACGCGGACTCCCTCTAGATGATCTTCTCGCACAAAGAGCAACAGCAAAACGGGAATATTCTGAGGCCTTTTGTGTTGCCTCTACCAATAGTTTTAAAGATTTCTGCACTAGGCAGCGGAAGGAGGATGTCTGGTCGGTCACAAATAGACTGATCAAAACTAAACCATTAGCACAGCCCCCATCCTCACTGAAGCTTGATGATGGGTCTTACACTTCTAACTGCACTGAGACTGCTACTGCTCTCATAAACAGATTCTATCCCGATGATGACCCTGACCTTACCCAATCTCAGAAATCCACCAGACTATTAATGTACCAACCTATGGACACACCCAATGAACCACCCTTTACCTATGAGGAAATACTTGAATGCCTCAGAAATATGAACCCCAAAAAGGCCCCGGGACCCGATCATCTAACCTCTGATATTTGCCTACTATTTGCTGAATGCTGCCCTGACACCATCACTAAATTAATGAACAGATGCCTTGAACTAGAATACTTTCCGGAGTGCTGGAAGATAGCATATGCCAAAATCATCCCCAAACCTAATAAAAGTAATTACAATGATACCTCCGCTTTCAGACCCATAGGATTAATAAACGTTTTTGGCAAACTTCTCGAACGTTTGATCATGAATAGACTCATTTTTCATATGAACACCCACAATACCAATTGCAAGCGCCAATTTGGATTTAAGCAGCAGACCTCCACCATTAATGCCATACAATCTGCGCTTGACATTATTCACTCAGCCAGGGACAATGGTGAACATGTACTAGCTGTATCCTTGGACATTAAATCTGCATTTGATAATGCGTGGTGGCCTGCTGTTTTCAGCCGGCTCCGATCTGTTAATTGCCCTAACAATATATACAAACTTTTGCTCAGTTACATAAACCAAAGACTAGTCCAAATTAACTTTGCTGACATCAGCGTTCACAAAACTATGACTAAGGGTTGCATCCAGGGTTCAGTCTGCGGCCCTACGCTGTGGAATCTTATCCTGGATGAGCTTTTACTGATCAGTCTACCCGACGGCTGTACCATCCAAGCCTATGCGGATGATGTCCTTCTCATCGTTCATTCTAAATATATCAATAACCTTGAAACAATCACCAATCAAGCCCTTAATATCATCATGCAATGGGGAGAGGGCGTCAAGTTGAGCTTCGGGAAAGACAAGACGCAAGTGATAGGATTCACCAACAAATCCAACAAATGCGAGATTTATGCCCGACAACGCAAACTAACATTTGTTAGTCAAATTAAATACCTTGGTGTAATTATAGATAACAAACTGAAATTTATACGACATTGTGAATATTTGATCGATAAAGCTAAAGCAATATATAACAAATTGATGATCTATGTACGCCCCACCTGGGGAGCCCACCCTGATAATATCCACACACTTTATAAACAAGTCATAGAACCAATAATTTGCTATGCTGCTAGCATTTGGTCTGGCGCATTAAAATACCAGTACGTTCACAACAAATTTCTATCACTGCAGCGCTTGTTTGCCATCAAAATTATACAGGGCTTTCGGACTATCAGCACCGCGGCTGCCATTTCTATAGCTAGACTTACCCCGCTCCCTGCAAAAATAAATGAAGTTTCGGATATCGAAACATCTAAACTCCGTGGATTCTCTAGATTCCTTCCTAATGACGTCCCAATAGAACGCCCCTCAGCCCCTGCTGAACTACTTCATCCTGTATACAGAACTGGTATATCATTCAGTGAAATTTCGACACCGTTGGAATTCAATCGGCTCAATATTAATGGGGCTGTCCAGATTTACACGGATGGAAGTCGTCATAATGACGCCACAGGTGCAGCATTTGTTATTGTCCGCCCTGATGGGAAAGAAATCATTAAAAAACTAAAATTACACCCATCATGTTCCATATTTCAGGCTGAATTGTTTGCCATTGAGAACGCTTGTAAATGGATAGTTACTAACAAAATTTCCAAGTCATTCATATTCTCTGATTGTAAGTCTGGACTTGTTGAGCTGATGAATCCCAATAGTCATAACTATTTCACAGTCAATATCCATAATTTATTACACCAGGCCAAAAGTAACAATTTGGAAATAGCTTTTTTGTGGATTAAAGCACATGCGGGCTTCACTGGCAATGAGACTGCTGATGCAGCTGCCAAATCCGCCGCTTATATGCACAAACAAGCTGATTACTATTACACCCCTATTAGTTATATTAAACACAAAAACAAACTCATATCCCAACAAGCATTACACGACCTCTACTCCAACCATAATAACTGCAGATATACTAAGACCTGGTTCCCTACATTTCATGACCTTGAACAATATCTATCAACTGTCAAGCCATACTTCATCATCACACAATTTCTAACCAATCACGGTTATCATAAAGCTTATCTTAATAGATTCAAAATCACTAATAACGAATATTGTCCTTGTGACGGTACTACCCCCCAAACTATTCACCACTTAATCATTGATTGTCCCAGATTCCAATCCAGCAGACTTAAGCATACTAGCAACTCATCTTTCTTCAATATAAATCCCTACAATATATCTGAGGTTATTAGTAAACAATCCACCATTGACACATTTCATTCACTACTAACAAATATAATTACAGAACTTAAAACATTTAATCAAACATAGCTATGCCCACATAATATCATATCATCCATCTCCCAATCCTAGTATTATCCTAACCCCATATAACCAATTGATATACCTACACTATAAAACTATATAATAATAAATTCATAACTTTACTAATGTATAACTTCATCCTAACCTTACATAATTAACTTATATACTAATTATAATAGTATTAATAATAGTTCTAACATAGCTTATAGGCTAAGTCAATGTATGTACATCTCCACTTGTTAAACCGCTGTATGTGAACTCCCTGTCCAATTGTGCATCACCCGTCGTGCTGAACAGTCAAGTGACTTCGAAATCTCCTCCGGCAACTTGAGTGACCTGAGCAACCTAGTCACCTACGCAACTTGGACACCTCGGCAACTTGGGTGACCTGGGCAACTCGGGTGACCCGAGCAACTTGGGTGACCTGCGCAACCTAGTCACCTACGCAACTTGGACACCTTGGCAACTCGGGTGACCTGGGCAACTCGGGTGACCTAGGCAACCTGGGTGACTTGGGCAACCTGAGCAACCTTTACTGGATCTTCGAGTTGGTACGCTGCCAGCTACGTCATCATGAGCCATCCACTTCAGGACCCAAGCATCCACACCACCACTGCGCCACCAACGAGCACTGTGGCAAGGAGTTCACAGACGGAAGCTGGATTGTCGCGGGGTCGGCCGGCTGCGATGCAACAACTCCAGCTGCCTAATCCATGCCTCAACTGTCACCTGCTGGAAGCCAAGATATGTCAACTGCAGGCGGTCATCAAGAACAACCTGGAGACTATAGCTAGCCAGTCGGTTACGATCAGAACCCTCACGGACTCGGTTCACGCACCCACTCATCCTGACCAAAGTATATACCAAAACTTACCCAGTGGATCTCAAATCAACGTCCCCTCCATGTACGAACCACGCGCCTTGGACCGCGCGGGTGGGTCTGGATGCTGCCGCGCCATCCCGAGCTGTGAAAACATCGACAGTCTGTCCGCGCGAACTTACCCCCTACCAAGGCGACGCAGAAGCATCTGCAGCTTGACTACTGAGGCTCCACTATCTCCTCGCGAATCTCTTCCGTCACCAACATTCCCTCCGCCTCCCCCGACAGCGGCCGGCTCCGGGGTGGTTAGACCTTCGCGGCCTCCCCCACCTTCTCCTTCACCATCATCTGCAGAAAGGGGGATGGGCGCAGGCAAAAAGGGGGGTACACAGTGTGTTTTGTGCGGTGTTTACTACACAAGCAAAAACATCAACCGCCATTTTAAGAAGATACATCCTTCTTATATGGATGGAATCACCCTACGCCACCCACACTACCCGCGGCTATTTCACTTTAAGACCGTGGCCCCTCGCTTGTCGTGCCCTATCGAGAACAGGCCTGACATTGGCGATTTACGCGGAGTGGAAAATGTAAATATGAGATGGATATATCCTGACGGTGACGGTGAATCTTCGGAAGAAGAGGAGGAGGAGGAGGATTGAACTGCATCACATATTCTATTCTTAGTAAATACTATTCATGTATGGAAAAAAAAAAAAAAAAAAAAAAAAAAAAAAAAAAAAAAAAAAAAAAAAAAAAAATCTGTTATTACTTCTTTTGTACTCGTTCATTGTGAAATATTAACTTACTAATTTTATCTTTGATTTATATTCATTATTTTTAATTTCAATTTAATGTTCATGTCTTTTAATATTGCTATTATTACGGCTATCACTCTTTACTTACTAATACTTTGCTATAATTGTATATAATGTAAAAAAAAAAAAAAAAAAAAAAAAAAAAAAAAAAAAAAAAAAAAAAAAAAAAAAAAAAAATTTTCACCTATTAATTACTCATAACTTACAAATACTTTGCTATAATGGAAAAAAAAAAAAAAAAAAAAAAAAAAAAAAAAAAAAAAAAAAAAAAAAAAAAAAAAAAAAAAAAAAAAAAAATTATTACTTCTTTTGTATTCATTCATTGTCAACTACTAACTTACTCATTTATCTTGTTTTGTATTCATTACTTTTAACTTCAAATCATTGTTTATGTCCTATCCTTTACCTTATAATTTATCACCTGCCACTCTCTCATTACTCTTCGACTCTGTATTATCTTCTATTACACTCTTATCTTATTTTACTCACCAGTTACACTACATAACCATATAACAACATTATTATACACTACTCATACTAACTTTCAACTATTCAATCAACCATAACTTATAAATCCACACTACACTCAATATCTACAAATTATACTCCACATACAAACATAGCAATATGTGCAAGGCGTACCCCATTAGCGCTGCGCACATAGTAATGCCTCCATATGTACTTTATATAAAAAAAAAAACCTAACCTAACCTAACCTAACCTAACCTAACCTAACCTAACCTAACCTAACCTAACCTAACCTAACCTAACCTAACCTAACCTAACCTAACCTAACCTAACCTAACCTAACCTAACCTAACCTAACCTAACCTAACCTAACCTAACCTAACCTAACCTAACCTAACCTAACCTAACCTAACCTAACCTAACCTAACCTAACCTAACCTAACCTAACCTAACCTAACCTAACCTAACCTAACCTAACCTAACCTTTTTTTTTTTTTTTTTTTTTTTTTTTTTTTTTTTTTTTTTTTTTTTTTTTTTTTTTTTTTTTTTTTTTTTTTTTTTTTTTTTTTAACGTTGGGAAATGCGTTACGCATACCACGCCGCCCGGGGGGACGACGTGGTTATGTGGGACTCCCCGGGAAACCCGGTATACCCACTAAAACCCAACGGTGTTCCTCCTCGCCGCCATGTGGCGGGGATGCGGGAACGCAATTGCACACAACCGCGTCAACCTAACCTAACCTTTTTTTTTTTTTTTTTTTTTTTTTTACGAGGAGAAATCCATCATGGATACCCAGCCGCCCGGGGAAAGCGACTGGGTTATGTGAGACTCCTACTCACTAAAACTCCTCGGTGTTCCACTCCGTTCGCCAATTGGCGGGTGTCCGGGGACGTTGGCACACACTTCCGTGCACCCGTCGGCGTTGTCCGATTCGGACACTCCCTGAATTCAGGATGGGAGGAGCTGTCCACCCTGAACCTCCGATGTTATGTGATCTGCCGGGAACACTCGGCAGACCACATCCTCCCGAGCCCTAGATGGAATCGAGCGACGGAATTTCCCCGCTTCCGTCGCCCGAGGGCTTGGCTAACTAGGCAAGAGTTGGCGAGCAAATACCCCCCTTCTCCGCCCAGTACGCCTACGTCGGATAGGAGCCGAGAGGGGGTCGTCCTCTCGGGTCCGCTCTGCAGCCTCCTTCTGTGCCACCACGTCCTCACAGAAGGAGACCATCGCCTCCCACGCTCTCTTGCTGCCAACCATGGCGTTGACCACGGCTGGCAGCGAGAGGTCGTTCCCGACCACTGCAGCGAGCGTCGCTCGCTGTTGCGCCCACGCTGGACAGACCCCCAGCGTGTGATCAGCGGTGTCGTCACTGCAGGCGCAATGATGGCAGACCGCTAATGGCTCCCTGCCGGCTATGTGGCACAGATATCTGCCGAAGCTGCCATGCCCCGACAGTATCTGCACCAGCCTAAAGGTGAGCGAGCCGTGACGTCGGTTCACCCATTCCTTCAGGACTGGGCGAACAGCCGCCACGGTCCGCAAGCCAGCGCACGGCTCTTCCAATCGCTGCCTCCACCTTCGCAGCAGATTGCGTTGAGCGCGCTTCCTCCAGCGATCCAGGTCTTCGGGATCTGGGCCATCTCCCTGCGCTTTAGCCTCCGCGCATCTCACATAAACCTCCGCGAGAACCTCGGCGTCGAGGTCCCACGGAGGCGTGCCCGCAAGGACACAAGCCGCCTCATGTGAGATCGTGCGGTATCCTCGGGCGACTCTGACTGCCATGACCCGCTGTGCACGGAACAGCATGGTCTTATTCGGGCCAGTCAGAGCCCCGACCCACACCGGTGCGCCATAAAGCGCCATCGAACGTACCACGCCAGTGTATAGGCGACGGCAGGTAACGCTCGGGCCTCCCAGGTTTGGCAGTAACCTTCCGAGAGCAGATGCGGCATTGATTAGTTTAGGAGCTAATCTCCGAAAATGCTCTCGGAAGTTCCATTTCGGATCGAGGTAAAGCCCCAGATATTTCATCTGAGGCTTTACCTCGACCCGGCAACCGCCAATCACGATGTTGGCACCTGCAGGTGGCCCCCTCCGAGGGCCGTGAAAGCACAGAGCCTCGGTTTTGTTGAGGGCCACCTTTAGGCCCAACGACTCGATTCGCTCGACCACCCTCTGAACGCCAGCCGTGGCTAGCGCCGCTGCCTCCTCATAGTCATCCCCTCGTGCGGTGACCAAAGTGTCGTCCGCATAGCAGACGATGCTGAGGCCTGGGGGAAGATCGCCCCGCAGGGTCCAATCAAACCCGATGTTCCACAGGAGTGGACCCAGAACCGACCCCTGTGGAACACCGCATCCGACGGCCCGTTGATGGAGAGAGCCGTCCCGCCCTGCGTATAGTACTACCCTGTTGTGCAGGTAGACATCGATCAGCCTTCGCAGGTATTGAGGCAACCGATGAAACCGAATCGCCTCCTGAATGCTCCCGAATGGCAACGAGTTAAAAGCGTTGGCGATGTCCAAGGACACCGCCAACAGTACGCCGCCAGAACCAACCGCTTCTTCCGAGAGAGCCTTGACGCGTGTGATCGCGTCAATCGTCGATCGGCTCTCTCGGAATCCGAACTGGTTGTCCGACAAGTTAGGGCCAACACTGGTTAGGTGCTGGATGATACGGGAGGCAATGATGCGCTCGAAGAGCTTTCCCGTATCATCCAACAGCACTATGGGGCGGTAGGCAGAGGGTTGTTCTGCGGGGCGCCCATCCTTCTTGAGAAGGACTAGTCTACCCTCCTTCCAGCACGTCGGGAACTGGCCTGTCGCCAGACAGGCGTCGAGAAGCTCGGCTAGGTGAGCCCCCAACTTGTCTAGCGCCAAAGCCAGGACCCGACCCGGGACTCCATCAGGTCCGGGCGCGGTGTTCTTGGCCCGTAACCTTAACGCGGCTGCGCGAATCTCCTGTGACCTCAACGGAGGAACCTCTTCAGCCTCTTCTTCCTCTAGGGAATCCGCCATGATTGGGGGGGTGTGATCGGGACTGTCCGGGAACAGACCCGCTACCACCTCCTCCAATAGTTGAGGCTGCAGGGTTTCCGTGATCGGGGGCGCCTGTGGGCGAAATTTGCATCTCGCCGCACGATACGGACGTCCCCACGGATCCCTGTTGAGGTCCTCCAGCATCTCCTGCCTGGAGAGGGTTTTGGACCTGCTGATGGCCAGTTGCAGGGTCTTTTTGGACTGGCTGTAGATGTTATGCAGCAGGTCCTCCCTTTCTTCGCTGCGAGTCTGCAGTCTTCGGTATCTGGTGAACTCTCGACGCGCCGCAACGCAAGCTTCGCGCAGATCAGCTATATCTTGAGTCCACCAGTATACCGCTCGCCTAGACGGCCGCCTTTTAGCTCGCGGCATTGCCGCGTCGCACATCCGCGTTAGAGTCTCCCGGAATTTGATGGCGCTCTCATGCACCTCTGCCGGGTCTACAGGCTGCATGGTCCATGCCTGGACAATTGCAGCCTCCTCCAGCAGCTCCTCGTTGAGGCGCACGAGCGACCATCTCGGGAAGGCCGATGGTCTGGCTTCCCGGTCCCGACGAGAGGTTGTATCACTAGATGAGGTGGAGACCTCGAACGTAACGTAGCGGTGGTCCGAGAGTGTCTCCACATCATCCAGAACCCGCCAGTTCGACACGCGCGATGCTAGTGCAGGGCTAGCGAATGTTAAATCCACTATGGACCCGCTCTGCCGTCGCACCCACGTGTCGGTTGAGCCGCGATTGAGCAGCGCAAGACCGCACAATGCCGCCCACTCCTCGACCGCCTCGCCGCAGTCGTCGGTCTCCGGGGATCCCCAAGTTGTATTGTGGGCATTAAAATCGCCAAGCACAATGATGTTGCGCTGAGTCGTTCGCCTGACAGCAATTCCCAGACGATCCAGGAACAACTGGTACTCAGCCAACGGAACATTGGGCGAGAAGTAGACCCCGAAGACCAGATTGTCACCCCATAAGGCGGAAACAAACCCAGGTTCTCTGTCCCGGACGGAAAGGGGCATGGAGCCCGGACCGGTCGCCACAATGATCACCACGGAGCTCCGCGTGTCGCCAACCCAGTTGGGCTGGGGAGACACGTAGTATGGCTCCGTGATGACCAGGACGTCGTTGGACCCCTGCAACATGGTTTGCATGACCAAGTCCTGCGCACCAGTGCAGTGGTTCACGTTAGCAAGTAGATAGCGGTGTCCTGCCATTGCTAACCGGTCATCATCGCCTCCTGAGGCGGCGCCCTTGGTGTTTGGCTAGAGACTGGGGTCCTGGCAGTCCCTTTCTTGCCCTTCTTTGGTCGTGCGCACTTCCGACCCCCGGTTGCATGGTTTGCAGGTTTCCCTGCAGCCTTGCAAACGGGGCAGTGGAGGTCGCCGGTACACGATGACGACGTGTGTCCCTCCTGTCCGCAGCGGAAGCAGTTCCGACTGCGATCCACCTGCGACTGACACTGGAGCCCAGTATGCCCAATTTCGAAACACCTAAAGCATTTCATTGGCCTAGGCCCCAGTGTCCGCACCCGGGTCGCACTCCAGCCGACTAGGAGTCTCCCTTTCTCCACTAGCGACTTGGCCGCTTCGACAGGGCACTCGACGAGCGCACTGCCCACTCCAAATATCCCAACACGTATGGGACCGACTTTAATATGCTCAGCGGAGCATTTCCCAGCTTCGACGATCGCCGCTGTGATACTCTCCGCTGTAGCAGAGTCGTCCAGCCCAGAGACCACAACATCCGTGCATCTTACGGGGCGCGCCACCCTCACAGTATCAGGCAGGACTTCCTTCAGCTTTGCCGCCAGGAGCTCAGCCTTTTCCCCACTCTCCTTTCCGGGGATCTCAAGGACCCGAGCCCCTGTGGCAGCCATCCGGAAGCGGAGCCCATCGATGCCCAATTGCTTCAGGTCAACTCCCAGTCTAGCCTTTGTTAGCACCTGAGCATAGGTTAGGCCGCCGTCGGTCGCCTCTGGCCGCAGGGTTAAAGTAACCGCAGCTGACCTAGGTGGACGCAACAAAGCCTTCTCTTTCCGCTTGCCCCCCGACGTTGTCGGCTTAACCTTTCCGAGCGGCCTTGTAGTACCTACATGGCTCGCCGGAGGTTGGCTGGACGTGGTTTGGGCTGCGGAAGTGGCATTGGCTTTGCGTGCCTTCTTCCCTTTCTTCCCCTTCTTCACCACCTCGCTCCACGTCTCCACAGTTGGCTGCGACCCCTGTGAAGGGGTCGCTATGCCGCGTGTGGGCGTAGGGGTGGGAGGAACCACTGCTGGTGCAGCCTTTTTGGCTGCTTTGGCAGTTGGGGCTTTAGCTGCCTTTGGAGCTTGGGCTTTGGCTCCGCTAGCCTGCGGAGCAGGTCTCTTTAGATCCGCCTGTAGGGGCGGTCGGAATGCCGACGGTGGGAGCAGGCGGTTTTCCAGCCTGGCCAGCTTGATATCGATTATGCGCTCGATATCGCTTATCATAGCTGACCGCTGATCCGCCAGGCTCCTTTCCTCCGACTGTGACTCGGGCGCTTTGGCGCGGGTTCGCTCCACGGAGAGATGTCCAAGGTCCTCGCGGAGCTTGACCATCTCCTCGCTGAGACTCTCCACCCTCTTTCTTAATTCTACGTTCTCGGAACGTAGGACCCGCACCTCTTCATCACAGGTTCTCTCCGCCATAGCTGCCACAGCTTGCTCGATCTGTGTGGCAGCCTTTTTAAGGGCGTTAACGAAAGTGCCCTTAAGGTTTTTCGACTTGCGAGCGACGTCTAAGATAACCTTGACGCCGCTTTCCACCCGTTTCTCGAGACAGTCCGCAGGGACTGCCGCGAGTTCTCTGGTCGACTCGAGAACCTCCGTTTCGTCCTGTACTTCGAGCTCCGCTCGCTGGGCACTTACCAGGGCTTCTTTTGCCTTGGCGAGGCCGACATAATGCCCAGTAGTAGGCGGTCTGCCTCTGCCTCGCTTGGCAGTCCTCTTCGGTGTGGGTGCAAAGACGGTGGAACCATCTCCCGACTCGCCACTGCTGTTTGCATCCGGGGCACTTCTTTTCTTTCTCCGTCTTCCGTCTGTGACAGAGCCTCCATCAGAGAAGGAGATGGCAGTGTCCATTCCGGAGCAGTCGGACTCTGCTTCCGAGGTGAGCATCACCACCCCCTCTACTTGCCTATTCAGGTCTTCTCCCATTCTCTGTAGGCTTCCTCCAGCCCTGTACGGTCTGGGGGGTGCCTGAGCCTTCGACCCCTGGTTCTTGCCGCTAAGAACCAGTGGTTTCGGGTCATCAGTCGACCCACCCTTCCCTTTACCCCTGCGGGGCCTATCGGCTGCAATCGAGCTGCCGTCACTATCTACACTGGAGAGGAGGGCCGCTTCCGGATCGGTGGAATCCGTAGGCAGTGCCATCCTTTCCCCAAGTCGCACGCAATCACTTCCGTATTCATCGCCAAGGTCGTTAGAAATATCAGTCCGTAAAGTTTTATATTTTAAATCTACCAGCTCCACAACAGGTTTTTTAGACATATTAAATTAATCCCACGAGAGTGAGGGAAATATTCAGTCCACCCGGGCAGTGCCCTCTGTACCCGGGTAACCCTAATCCGCCTGGGGGGTCGGGCGGTGCCCCAGCGATGGCCGCTCGCTGCCGGAGGTATCCCCTCCGCCACCTGTAACAGGCGCCTCACGCCGCGCAAGACCCGAAGGTGCCCCAACGTGAGACTTTGGAGATTTTTTAGTGAGGTTTACTCCTCTCGGGGCCGGCCGGTTAAGGCAAGCCCCCCTGGCCCTGAGACATGCCGCGAGACATGACCACCGCAAGTCAGGGTAACAGGTTCGCCCGACTGTGGCCGAAGCCTGTCCGCCAGCCGTACATTGACGACCGACGAACCAGCCGCGCGAAGGCGGAATTCGCCTCCTCCCTGCGGATTTTTTATAGAGGTTATCTCCTCGCGGCCCCCTCCACTCAGTGTGAAGGCGGCCCCCGTTCCTGCGACCCCACCAAGTGCAGGCTTACGGGTTGCCCGACGGTGGCCGAAGCCGTTGCCCGCCCAGAGTTATCTGAGCGGACCCGCCGCGCGTTGGGTTCTTCTTAGCTTCACTGTGGAAGTGATATGGAGTAAGCGGCATTTCCAATCACTTCCACAGCTACTGAGCCCCCCCGCCACGACAAGGCGAGAACCCATTGGGGGGGAACCTAACCTAACCTAACCTAACCTAACCTAACCTAACCTAACCTAACCTAACCTAACCTAACCTAACCTAACCTAACCTAACCTAACCTTTTTTTTTTTTTTTTTTTTTTTTTTTTTTTTTTTTTTTTTTTTTTTAACGTTGGGAAATGCATTTACGCATACCCGCCGCCATGGGGATGGCGACGGGTTATGTGGGACTCCAGGATCTCAAGTATCCCGCCTACCCACTAAAACCCAACGGTGTTCGTCTTGCCGCCTGAGTGGGAGCCACGGGAACGCGCCCGCATACTTCCGCAACTCCCAGGCGGTGTCCATACGGACCCGGCTCGGTGAGCACTTCAGTGCTCGAAATCGTCAGTGGCGCGCGGAACACACGCGCGCCTACCAACACGGGGACTTTGTGCCAGGTGACGGACGCCCCCCGCATCCGTCACCAGCATCCCCACCTACGGGATACGCCGATCATGCGCCAACCTTCTCCGTCCCACCCGAGTCCGACGGATCGGGTCGGACGCAGGATCGGCCTCCCGCGACCTCTCGGCGGCCTCTTTCTGCGCCACCACGTCCTCGCAGAAAGAGTGTACCGCTCTCCAGGCCCTCTCGCTACCGACCATGGCCGAGACCACGGCAGGCAGGGACAGGTCCTGGCCGACCACGCACCTAAGTCGCGCCCGCGACTCAGCCCATTCTGGGCATGCGGCGAGAGTGTGGTCCGCCGTATCATCGGCGGCGCCGCAATGGTGGCAATCTGAGGTCGGCTCTCTTCCGGCGACCCTGCACAGATACCTGCCAAAGCAACCATGCCCGGACAGGACCTGCGTCAGGCGGAAAGAGAGCGCCCCGAACCGTCTTTCGACCCATTCATCTAGAACGGGTCGGATCGCCTCGACCGTTCTGTGGCCGGCACTCGGCGCCTCCAGGGCTCGCGACCATCTCAGAAGGGTATCTCGACGAGCGTTAAGTCTCAGACTCGAGATCTCCTCCGGAGATGGCGCTCCGCCATCGGCACGCGCTCGAGCCGCGTGTCTGTAGACACTGGCCAGAACATTGGCGTCCAGCTCCCATGGGGGGGTACCGGCCAAGGCGCAGGCGGCCTCGAACGAGATGGTACGGTACCCCCTCACCACCCTCGTGGCCATGGCCCTTTGAGGTCTCCTCAACAGGGCTCTGTTATGGGCGCTTAAGGCGTCCACCCAGATTGGGGCTCCGTACAGTGCCATCGATCTGACAACCCCACAGTACAGACGACGGCAGCCCACCTTCGGCCCTCCGATGTTCGGAAGTAGCCGACTGAGTGCGCCAGCAGCGGCGATTAATCTGGGCGCTAGGCCGGAGAAATGCGCACGGAAGTTCCATCGGCTGTCTAGGACGAGGCCTAGGTACCGCATCGTCGATTTGACGCCGATGGAAACTCCCCCCACCACGATGTGCGCACCGGCCGGCGGAGCCGCACGGGGTCCGTGGAAGAAGATGGCTTCTGACTTAGTCAGAGCCACCTCCAACCCCAGGCGCCGGATCTTGCTCACCACATGAGCCACACCCGCCGTGGCGAGAATGGAGGCCTCCCGGTATGTGCTGCTTCGAGCCGTCACGAGGGTATCGTCGGCGTAACAAGTTACGTCGACCCCTCGGAGATTCGCTCCACGCAGCACCCAGTCGTAGCCAATGTTCCACAGGAGCGGGCCGAGGACCGAACCCTGTGGAACACCGCACGACACTGACCATTCTCGCCATCCCTCAGACGCCGGGAAGCTCACGGCCCTCACGGAGAGGTATGCCGCTAGCAACCGGCGGAGGTACGGGGGCACCATGTGGTACCTGAGTGCTTCCCTGATGCAGCTCCAGGGCAGGGTGTTGAAGGCGTTGGCGATGTCCAGAGACACCGCCAAGACGACCTCCCCCTGAGCTACAGCGGCGTCCGCTAGGGCCCTCACCCGCGCAATTGCGTCGATGGTGGATCTGCCCCTGCGGAAACCGAACTGGCATGCACTCAGGTCCGGACCGGCATCCTCCAGATGCTCGATCAGGCGAGCAGCGATTACTCGCTCCAGCAACTTGCTGGACTCGTCCAGCAGGACAATCGGCCTGTAGGCAGACGGGGAGTCAGCAGGTCGGCCCTCCTTACGAATAAGGACGAGCTTCCCAGTCCTCCACCGTCGAGGGAAGTGACCTCTCACTAAACACCCCGTGAAGAGGTCCCTCAACCTCAGCCCCAGACCGCCATCCACCCGTAGAGCGAGGACCCAGACACGCCCTGGTATGCCATCAAGGCCCGGGGCAGTGTTTTTGGCCTGCAGTCTCCTGACTGCGATCTCCAATTCGGCCTCGCTTACGGGCGGAACCTCCTCGTCCGCGGCATCCGCCATGCCATTCTGCAAGGCCATCGCTGGAGGCGTGTGCTCAGCCCTGTCGGGAAACAGGGCCGACACGACGCGGCTCACGAGCTGTGGTTGGAGACTCTGAGTCAGTGGGGGAGCCCAGGGGCGAAGCTTACGCCTCACCATCCTGTACGGCCTACCCCACGGATCGACATCAAGAGACTCCAACATCTCCCGTTCCGCCGCATCTTTGGCCTCAGCAATGGCTATTTGCAGGGCCCTCTTGGCCTCTCTATAGGAGGATTCGGCTCGCGCCAAGAGCTCCTCATCCCTGATGCGCCGCCTTCGACTCCTTGTGTACCGGCGTCTCGCCTCGACGCAGGCTTGCCTGAGCCGCGTGAGTTCCGCGGACCACCAGTACACAGCTCGTCGTGAGGGAAGCGCTCTAACGCGGGGCATGCAGGCGTCGCACACCCTCGCCATCGCCTGCTGGATAGCCTCGGTCTCCCGTTCGACCTCTGGCTCGCCGTCGGGCTGCAGCCAAGCCTCGACTATCACCGCCTCCTCCAGGGCCTCGTAGTCGAGGCGCTTTAGCGCCCATTTAGGACCGTTCTCCACCGGAACTGGGATCGGGCTCCTCGGGGTACCAGGGAACGCGGAAACACTGAAACGGATATACAGGTGATCCGACAGCGTCTCCACGTCCTCCTGCACTTCCCAGCTCTGAACACAGCGCGCCAGGGCGGCGTCCGCGAACGTTACGTCCACGATAGAGCCGCCCTGTTGCCGCACGCACGTGTTCACCGATCCATGGTTGAGAACGGTCAATCCAGCGGTCAAGGCCCACTCCTCGACCGCCTCTCCTCGGACGTCAGTCGCCGGACATCCCCAGACCGTCGACTTGGCGTTGAGATCGCCGGCAACAATCACACGGGCAGTGCGCCTCCGCCCCACAAGCACACCGACTTCAAGCAGGAACTGCTCAAAGTCGGACAGGCTGCGGTTTGGCGAGAAGTACACACTGACCAGTGTGATGTCCCCCAAGACAGCAGCGACATAACCCCCACCTCGCACTACGTGCTCGAGTGGAGGCAATCCCGCCCCCGTCCGCGAAATCAACGCCGCCACGCCAGTCAGATCGCTCACCCAGTTGTCCCGGGGCGGAACCGAGTACGGCTCCGAGACCGCCACCACATCGATCAACCACTCTGCCATGCTCTGGAGCAACAGGTCCTGGGCCCTGGCAGAGTGATTGATGTTGGCCTGGAGAACACTAAGAGCCATCGTTAGTTAGTGCTCATGGGCTCGCCAACTGGTCCCGCGGCTTGCGGGCGGGAAGGTCGCGAGGGGGCCTGGGGGCCATTGCGACTCTTCCTCTTGCTCTTTGATTGGGCGGTACATAGTGAACCGCCCAATCGGTGTTCCGCCGGTCTTCGCGCCGCTTCGCACACTGTGCAGTGCGGGGCAGCGGAACACTGAGCAGACTGGTGGCCGGTTTGACCGCACCTAAAGCACTGAGTGCTCCGGTCCACCTCGGACTTGCACAAGGCGTGCGTGTGCCCAGTATCGAGGCACCGGAAGCACCGCAGCGGGCGCGGCTCCAGCACCTTGACCTGGGCAGAGGTCCAACCCACAAGGAGGCGACCTTGAGCCACCTTTTTGGCAGCAGCAATTGGGCAGCTCAACAAGAGCGAGCCCATGCCGCCTGCACCCTCGCGTATGGCACCCGCCTTGATGCCATCGGCCGCGCAGCCACCGACTTTGGCTACCGCCTCCACCACTTCCTGAGCGGTGACGGAGTCGTCCAGCCCCACGACGCGCATCTGAGCGCACTTTGTGGGTCTGGAGACCTTGACGACGTCTCCGCTCATCGACTCCCTTAACTTGGCAGCCAAGGAGTCGGCCTTCTCGGCGCTAGAGGCGCCCGCAACCTCCAGCACTCGCGCGCCGGTTGCCGCCTTGCGGACCTTGAGGCCAGAGATGCCGAGGCTCTGTAAGTCCACTTTGGACTTGGCCTCCCTCAAGATGTCCGCGTAGCTTGCTCCGCTCTCCACCGCCGCTGGCTGCAGCTGCACTACCACCGCAGATGTGCGCGGTGGGCGCAGCTTGGGAGCCTTAGGGCGTTGTGGCGGTTGAGCCGGAGCCGCCTTCTTCTTCCGGCCTCGGCCGACAACGGTCCAACCGTCACCAGCGGGCCCTGAAGGTAGGGGTTGGGCCTCACTCTGGCCACCATTCCCTCCCCTCTTCCTCTTCCTGCCACCCCTCTTCCTCTTCCGAGGCGCAGGGTTCAAGCCGCTGGCAGCCGCTGCCGGAGCAGCGCGTGCAGTGCCAGTCGTCTTGGGTGCAGGGGCAACCAACTTGTTCGTCGCGGTTGCGACGGAAGTCCTCGCTGCGGCAGCGGACGCCTTCGCTGCAGCAGCGTATGTGGACGCGTTCTTTCGGTCCGCTGCCAGCGGTGGGCGCATCACTCTCGGGGGCAGGAGTCTGTCCTCCAGACCTGCCAGTCTCGCATTGATCATGAAGCCAACTTGGCTTATGATCCGCGCGGCAAGGTCTTCACCCGGATCGGACGCGACTCGACTGCCCTCGGGCGGCGGCGGGACCGATGTTTTCGCCGGCTTGGTGCGTACCACTCTCGGAGCCGGCTCCGAGCGCAAGCTCTCTGCCGGCTGCTCGGGAGGCGCGCTCGCCAAGAGTGGCGCAGGCGCTGGCTGTGCCATGTCTTGGGATGCGGACAAAGAGGCCTTCATTTGCCGCATCTCCTGCCGAAGGACGTCAATTTCCTTCTGCTGCTCTTCTAATGTTCTCTGCAGACGGGCGTTCTGAGCCTGCAGGTTTCGCGTCTCGTCGCTCGACGTCGTGTCGCGCAGGACGTCCAAGACACTCACAATGAGTTTCGAGGACTCCTTCAAGGCGCGAACAAACGTGCCTTTCAGCCGACCCGACTTGCAGGCCACGTTTTCGACGATCGCGGCCGCGTCTTTCGCCTTTTGGCACAGCTCGGCAACAGTCTCAGGGACGTCGTCCGAGCCGAGGTCTCTCCTCGGTGATTCGGACTCAGTCTCCAGAGATGTGCCGGAGCTTCGGAGGCGGAAAACCTTCTTGGCCGATTCGGCCACCTCTTTTTCGGCCTGAAGCATGAGCTCCTCCCGCATGGCGCGGTTCAGCTCAGCCTTGGCCTTGGCGAGGCCAACATACTCGCCCGTGGTGGGAGGGCGACCTCTACCTCGCTTGGCCCGCGCCCTTATGACAGGCGAGCCGAGCGTCGTTACCGACGCCCGGTCCTCGTCGTCAGAGGACGGTTCCGAGAGCGAAACTGGTTTGCGCTTGCGCCACAGTTTGCCCTCTGGGAGGGAGGTCACGCTCTCCATAGAGCACACAGTCCTTAAACTGCACGCTTCGTCCGAAGACGAAGCGGGGAAAGGACTAGTCCTAGGCCGCTCCGGCTGGGCACTTGGCCCAGGGGCAGCACCATCAGCACCAGGTGCTGGAGTCAAATCAGGGGTTGGGATGCGCTCCAACACCACCCGCGCTTCGGGAAGCGCAGATGGTGTTGACGCGCGGGAGTCATGTCCGGGTTGGGCGGTAAACGCCGGGTAGAAGTCTACCACGTCAGTCACTGGTTTACGGAGGCTCTGCGAGCCTACGGAGCGATCGCAGCCCCCCCCACATACGAATGGGGGCCTTATACTGGATTCACCGGTTTCCCGGCTGCCAGCGTGGGTAGTTTCATTCTGAATCGCTTTCTTCATGGTTGCTGTACCTCAGCAGGCGGTCTCTTTTATTAACCAGGGTGAGCTCCCTGGGGTGCCCTCACGGCCTGGAACGCCAGACCATACAGCCCCTCGCCGGGCACCACAAACTTAGGCTTTCGGTGATTTTTTCAGAGGTTGTCTTCCTCGCGGCCCCCTCCGCTCAGTGCGGAGGCGGCCCCCGCTCCAGACAGCGTTGCGTCTGGGCTACGGGTCGGACCGACGGTGGCCGAAGCCATTGCCCGGCATTGCTGCCGGACCCGCCGCCCCTGCCAACGGTGGGGCCGAAGCCCCTGTCATCTGGCCGAAGCCAGAGACGCCGTCGGATGGTCACCCTCCTGTGTCCACTCTGCGCACCACCTCGTCCCTGCAGAGGGCCACGAGCGAGAGTGACTCCACCACGCTGTTTTGGTCCGCGCCGGCCGAAGCCGGTACCCCCCCCATATCTGGGGGGGCGTTCCCCTATCCGCCACCTGGGGACGCGCCCGATGGGAGATCAGCAACTCCACACGGGAACCTAACCTAACCTAACCTTTTTTTTTTTTTTTTTTTAGCGTTGGGAAATGCTTTACGCATACCACGCCGCCCGGGGGGGCGACGTGGTTATGTGGGACTCCCCGGGTGTTGCCACCCGGTATACCCACTAAAACCCAACGGTGTTCCTACTTGTCCACTGTGGTGCCAGGACCCGGGAATCGCCGAAGCATACTTCCGCGACCCGGCAGTGGTTGGCCTGTGAGGCCTCGCCTCGTCGTGAGTGGCGTGCGCGGAACACGCACGCAACGCCTACTCGAGCCGGTTGTTGTTGGAACGACAGACTCCCCCGAGTCTGCCGCCCGTGGCTCTCTGGGTCTCCCCCTTATGTGCCCTCCTCCTCTAGTCCAGTGCACACAGGGTGAGACCCGCATCGGTTTTTGGGCGAAAGATGGCCGACATCCGCCCGCCATCCCCGCCCCGAAGCCGACTCCGTGGTGGGAGTGAAATTCCCTCACGCAAGCTGGTCTGGTCTCCCGCCCCGTTTGCACGGGGCGAAACCGAGACCATCACCACACCACACAGAGCCGTCAGTTCGTGTTCATGGGCTCAGCCCCGACACGTCCCGCGGCCTGCGGGCGGGAAGGTCGCGAAGAGGCCTGAGGGCCATCGCGAACCTTCCGCTTGCTCCTCGACTGGGCAGTACATATTGAACTGCCCAGACGGTGCTCCGCCGGTCTTCTCGCCGCCTCGCACACTGTGCAGTGCGGGGGAGCGGAACACTGTGAGGACTTGTGGCCGGTTTGGCCGCATCTGAAACACTGGGTGCTCCGGTCCACCTCGGACTCGCACATGGCGTGCGCATGTCCGGTTTCGTGGCATCGGAAGCACCGCAGCGGACGCGGCTCCAGCACTTTCACCTGGGCAGAGGTCCAGCCGACCAGGAGGCGACCCTTAGCCACCCTTTTAGCGACTGCTACAGGGCAGCTCACCATCAGAGAGCCCATGCCACCCGCGCCTTCGCGGATGACACCGGCCTTGATGGCGTCCGTCGCGCATCCGCCGGCCGTGGCCACTGCCTCCACCACATCTTGAGCGGTGACGGAGTCGTCCAGGCCCACAATGCGCATATCTGCGCGTTTGATGGGCCTGGAGACTTTCACTACGTCCCCGCTCACTGACTCCCTGAGCTTTTCAGCCAGGGTGTCTGCCTTCTCGGCGCTCATGGCGCCCGCGAGCTCCAGCACTCTTGCACCCGTCATCGCCTTGCGGATCTTGAGGTTGGCTATCCCCAGGCTCTGGAGATTGACCTTTGCCTTAGCCACCCTCAAGACATCCGCGTACGTGGTACCGCCCTCCACTGCCGCCGGCTGCAAATGCAGCACAACCGCCGCTGTGCGGGGCGTGCGCATTTTGGGCACCTTGGGGCGTTGTGGCTGTTGAGGAGCCGCCTTCTTCCTCCGGCCTTGGCCGACGGTGGTCCAGCCATCGCCAGCAGACCCAGAAGGTTGGGATTGGGCCTCGACTTGGCCGCCGGTCCCCGCCTTCTTCTTACCCTTCTTCCTTCCCCTAGAACCCCTCTTCTTCTTCTTCTTAGGGGAAGGTTTGGAGGTGAGGCCACTAGCAGCCGCGGCTGGGCCTTTACAGGCCGCGGGCGGCGTGGCACGTGTAGTGCCGGCTGCGGTGGCAGTCACCTTCTTCATCATCTTAGGTGCGGCTACGGCGGGGGTCTTCGCTGGTACAGCGGGAGTCCTGGCCGCAGCCGCATACGTTGCCGCATTTCTGCGGTCCGCCGCAAGTGGTGGGCGTAACACCTTGGGAGGCAGGAGCCTATCCTCCAGACCTGCCAGTTTCGCGTCAACCAAAAAGCCAACTTGGCTGATGATTCGCGCGGCAAGGTCCTCATCCTTATCGGACACGGCTCGACTGCTCTCAGGCGGCGGCGGGTCCGTTGTTCTGGCCGGCTTGGCGCGCACTACTCTGGGAGCCGGCTCCGGGAGCGGGCTCTCGGAGACAGACGACGTCTCCATTTGAGGTGCAGGCGCTGTCGCTGGCTGCGTCATATCCTGAGACGCGCCAAATGAGTTTCTCATTTGACGCATCTCCAGCCGAAGGGACTCTATCTCCTTCTGCTGATCGTCCAGCGCTTTCTGCAGGCGGGAGTTCTGGGCCTGCAGATTGCGCGTCTCCTCGTTCGCCGTCGTGGAGCGGAGAACGTCCAGGACCTGGACGATCAGCTTCGCGGAGTCCTTGAGGGCGCGAACGAAGGTGCCCTTCAGTCGACCTGACTTGGCAGCCACGCTCTCGACCACCGCGGCCGCGTCTTTCGCCCTCTGGTACAGATCGGCGACCGTTTCTGTACCAGGATCTGCGTCGGGATCGCGTACCGCTGACTCCGCGTCAGCATCCGGCAGTGTGCCGGAGCTTCGGAGGCAGAAGACCTTCTTGGCCGATTCGGCCACCTCCTTCTCGGCCTGAAGCAAGAGCTCCTCCCGCATGGCGCGGTTGAGCTCCGCTTTGGCCCTGGCAAGGCCAACGTATTCCCCAGTGGTTGGAGGGCGACCTCTACCTCGCTTGGCCCGCGCCCTCATGACGGGTGAACCGAGCTCCGTTACCGAAGCTCGGTCCCCCTCGTCAGAGGACGGGTCCGAGAGCACGACTGTTTTCCGCTTACGCCACAGTGTGCCCTCTGGGAGGGAGGCCACGCTCTCCATGGAGCATACGGTCCGTAGACTACTTGTTTCATCCGAGGATGAAACAAGGCTAGGACCGGTTCGTCTGGTCCGTCTCTGGGCTTTTGGCCCAGGGACAGCATCGGTAGCACTTGGTGCTGGAGTCATGTCAGGGGTTATGCGCTCCAACACCACCCGCGCTTCGGAAAGCGCAGATGGTGTTGACGCGCGAGAGTCATATCCGGTAGGGGCGTTTAACGCCGAGTCCGTCTCAGGTTCACGGGAGCTCTGTGAGCCCACGAAGCGTTCGCAGTCCCCCCCACATACGATTGGGGACCTTGAACCGGATTCACCGGTTTCCCGGCTGCCGGCGTGGGTAATATTAACTTTCTTGAGCGCTTTCTTCATTTTGTAGCTGTACCTCAGCAGGCGGTCTCTTTTATTTACCAGGGTGAGCTCCCTGGGGTGCCCTAACGGCCTGAGCGTCAGACCATACAGCCCCTCGCCGGGCACCACAAACTTAGGCTTACGGTGATTTTTTCAGAGGTTGTCTTCCTCGCGGCCCCCTCCGCTCAGTGCGGAGGCGGCCCCCGTTCCAGACAGCATTGCGTCTGGGCTACGGGTCGGGCCGACGGTGGCCGAAGCCATTGCCCGGCATTGCTGCCGGACCCGCCGCCCCTGCCAACGGTGGGGCCGAAGCCCCTGTCATCTGGCCGGAGCCAGAGACGCCGTCGGATAGTCGCCCTCCTGTGTCCACTCTGCGCACCACCTCGTCCCTGCAGAGGGCCACGAGCGAGAGCGACTCCACCACGCTGTTTTGGTCCGCGCCGGCCGAAGCCGGTACCCCCCCCATTACTGGGAGGGCATTCCCCTATCCGCCACCTGGGGACGCGCCCGATGGGAGATCAGCAACTCCACACGGGAACCTAACCTAACCTAACCTAACCTAACCTAACCTAACCTAACCTAACCTAACCTAACCTAACCTAACCTAACCTAACCTAACCTTTTTTTTTTTTTTTTTTTTTTTTTTTTTTTTTACGTTGGGAAATGCGTTACGCATACCACGCCGCCCGGGGGGACGACGTGGTTATGTGGGACTCCCCGGGTGTCGCCACCCGGTATACCCACTAAAACCCAACGGTGTTCCATCTCGTCCACTGTGTTGCCGGGACCCGGGAATCGCCGAAGCATACTTCCGCGACCCGGCAGTGGATGGCCTGTTAGGCCCCGCCTCGTTCAGGGTGAGTGGCGTGCGCGGAACACGCACGCAACGCCGACTCGAGCCAGATGGTAAGTGGAACGACAGACTCCCCCGAGTCTGCCGCCCGTGGCTCCTACGGTGATGGTCTCCGTAGTTGCGCCCTCTCGGGTCTTATCGTCCCTGGGTCTCCCCTGATGTGCCCTCCTCCTCAAGTCCAGTGCACACAGGGAGAGACCCGCATCGTTGTTAGGGCGGTAGATGGCCGACATCCGCCCGCCGTCTCCGCCCTGGTCGTCTGCGGCGCGCGGGATCAGTGGAAGTTGCTTCCCTCACCCGCTCCGCATCCTCCTTGGCCCGCATCACAGCCTCACAGAAGGTGAGAACTGTTTTCCACGACCTTTCGCTGTCAACCATGGCCTGGACCACAGCGGGCAGCGAGAGGTCGCGCCCCACCACAGCGCCAAGTTCGACGCGCTGCTCCGCCCAGGCTGGACACTCTTCCAACGTATGTTGGGCCGTGTCCACGAGGCAGTTGTCACAGTGGTGACATCTAGCGGTTGGTTCCCTCCCGATCAAGTGCAGATACTTTCCAAAGCATCCATGCCCGGAAAGCATCTGCGACAATCGGTATGTGAGGGAACCGTGCCGCCTGTCCACCCACTGGATCAGCACGGGACGTACTGCCTCGACCACTCTCAGGCCAGCACTAGGCGTTTCCAGCCTGCGCTGCCACTCCTCCAGAGCTGCCTGGCGCAGCTCCTCCCGTCGGCCTTCTACCTCCCTTGGAGCTGGATAGGCTCCTTGGGAACGCGCCTCCTCACGCCAGTGGAACACTGACGCGAGGGCCCTCGCGTCCAAGTCCCATGGCAATGTTCCTGCCAGTAGGCAGGCCGCCTCGTGGGATAGTGTGCAGTACCCCCTGGCCACCCTGATCGCTATCGTTCTCTGCGAACTTCGCAGGAGAGCGATGGTACGGCGATTCAGGGTGTCTGCCCAGATGGGGGCCCCGTAAAGGGCCATGGACCGCACGACTCCCATGTACAGTCTCCTACAGGCATTGCCAGGGCCCGAAATATTCGGGAGGAGCCTGCTAAACCTAACCTAACCTAACCTAACCTAACCTAACCTAACCTAACCTAAACCTAAACCTAAACCTAAACCTAAACCTAAACCTAAACCTAAACCTAAACCTAAACCTAAACCTAAACCTAAACCTAAACCTAAACCTAAACCTAAACCTAAACCTAAACCTAAACCTAAACCTAAACCTAAACCTAAACCTAAACCTAAACCTAAACCTAAACCTAAACCTAAACCTAAACCTAAACCTAAACCTAAACCTAAACCTAAACCTAAACCTAAACCTAAACCTAAACCTAAACCTAAACCTAAACCTAAACCTAAACCTAAACCTAAACCTAAACCTAAACCTAAACCTAAACCTAAACCTAAACCTAAACCTAAACCTAAACCTAAACCTAAACCTAAACCTAAACCTAAACCTAAACCTAAACCTAAACCTAAACCTAAACCTAAACCTAAACCTAAACCTAAACCTAAACCTAAACCTAAACCTAAACCTAAACCTAAACCTAAACCTAAACCTAAACCTAAACCTAAACCTAAACCTAAACCTAAACCTAAACCTAAACCTAAACCTAAACCTAAACCTAAACCTAAACCTAAACCTAAACCTAAACCTAAACCTAAACCTAAACCTAAACCTAAACCTAAACCTAAACCTAAACCTAAACCTAAACCTAAACCTAAACCTAAACCTAAACCTAAACCTAAACCTAAACCTAAACCTAAACCTAAACCTAAACCTAAACCTAAACCTAAACCTAAACCTAAACCTAAACCTAAACCTAAACCTAAACCTAAACCTAAACCTAAACCTAAACCTAAACCTAAACCTAAACCTAAACCTAAACCTAAACCTAAACCTAAACCTAAACCTAAACCTAAACCTAAACCTAAAGCTTGCTTGCTTGCTTGCTTGCTTGCTTGCTTGCTTGCTTGCTTGCTTGCTTGCTTGCTTGCTTGGGTTTTTTATAATCGGGTTTTTAGAGTTGGGATTTTTAGGTTTCGTTTTTTTATAATCGGGTTTGTAGAGTTGGGATTTTTAGGTTTCGGTTTTTTGGTAGGTTTAGGTTTTTTTAGGTTTGGAATTTGTTGGGATTTTTATTTGTTAGATTTGAGATTTTCTTTCAGGTTGGAAATTGTTAGGTTTGGGTTTTTTAGGTTTGGGTTTGGGTTTTTTAGGTTTGGGTTTGGGTTTTTTAGGTTTGGGTTTGGGTTTTTTAGGTTTGGGTTTGCGTTTTTTAGGGTTGGAATTTTTAGGGTTGGAATTTTTAGGGTTTGGGTTTTAGGTTTGGGTTTTATAGGTTTGGGTTTTTTAGATTTGGATCATTTAGGGTTGGGTTTTTCATAATCGGGTTTTTAGAGTTGGGATTGTTAGGTTTCGTTTTTTTATAATCGGGTTTTTATAGTTGGGATTTTTAGGTTTCGGTTTCTTGGTAGGTTTAGGTTTTTTTAGGTTTGGAATTTGTTGGGTTTTTTATTTGTTAGATTTGAGATTTTCTTTCAGGTTAGGAAATTGTTGGGTTTGGAATTTGTTTGGTTTGGAAATTGTTGGGTTTGGAATTTGTTAGGTTTGGAATTTGTTAGGTTTGGAATTTGTTGGGTTTGGAATTTGTTAGGTTTGGAATTTGTGGGGTTTGGAATTTGTTAGGTTTGGAATTTGTTAGGTTTGGAATTTGTTAGGTTTGGAATTTGTAAGGTTTGGACTTTGTTAGGTTTGTAATTTGTTAGGTTTGGACTTTGTTAGGTTTGTAATTTGTTAGGTTTGGACTTTGTTAGGTTTGGAATTTGTTAGGTTTAGACTTTGTTAGGTTTGGAATTTGTTAGGTTTGGAATTTGTTAGGTTTGGAAATTGTTAGGTTTGGGTTTTTTTAAGTTTGGGTTTTTTGGTTTGGGTTTTTTAGGTTTGGGTTTTTTAGGTTTGGGTTTTTTAGGGTTGGAATTTTTAGGGTTTGGGTTTTAGGTTTGGGTTTTATAGGTTTGGGTCATTTAGGGTTGGGTTTTTCATAATCGGGTTTTTAGAGTTGGGATTTTTAGGTTTCGTTTTTTTATAATCGGGTTTTTAGAGTTGGGATTTTTAGGTTTCGGTTTCTTGGTAGGTTTAGGTTTTTTTAGGTTTGGAATTTGTTGGGTTTTTTTATTTGTTAGATTTGAGATTTTCTTTCAGGTTAGGAAATTGTTGGGTTTGGAATTTGTTTGGTTTGGAAATTGTTGGATTTGGAATTTGTTAGGTTTGGAATTTGTTAGGTTTGGAATTTGTGGGGTTTGGAATTTGTTAGGTTTGGAATTTGTTAGGTTTGGAATTTGTTAGGTTTGGAATTTGTTAGGTTTGGAATTTGTTAGGTTTGGACTTTGTTAGGTTTGTAATTTGTTAGGTTTGGACTTTGTTAGGTTTGTAATTTGTTAGGTTTGGACTTTGTTAGGTTTGGAATTTGTTAGGTTTGGAATTTTTTTTAGTTTTATTTATTTAGGTTTCAGTTTAGTTAGTTTTTGCTTTTATTAGGTATGGGTTTTCTTTGATTTGGGTTTCATTTTGGTTACGTTTGAATATTATTTTTTGATTTGTGTTATTATTAGTATAGAAAATTGCGTAATTCACTCTACTGCATCAAAATTTTATGGAAGCCTGTCTTTTTTATTGTATTATATGGTAGCCCACGTCTTCCCAAAAATTTTAAGACCACTCCCGTGGCTCTAGGACGCCGGGAAAGCAAAAATTTTGCCTTCCCACCCACCCTGTTGCGATTTATTAGGAAGCCTCGGTCACATATCTGTATAGAGAAATCTTCTCACAACTTTATTAATCATCAGATTTCTAATTTACTTTTTTTTTGTTTGAGAAGCCAAGAAAATTATTAGTCATTTATTTACTTATTTACCTATTTACTTATTTTCTTATATATTTTGGTTTCATTAGGGTTCCGTTGCTAAATGGTATAAAATGGAACCCTTTTTACCGACTTTAAAAAAGGAGGAGGTTCTCAATATTTTTTTTTTTATGTTTGTTCTTTCATAACTTCGTTGTATATGAAACGATTTTGATAATTCTTTTTTTCGAAAGGAAATATACCCAACGTGGTCCCTTGTCAAGGAAGTCAGGGTCTGATGATGGCAGACCAGAGAAATAAAGGGGAATTTTCAAAAATCGTAGGGGCGACTAGTGCGTTTGTAAGGTCAAATTAATCGGATCAGTCTCTAGGCCCCGGAAAAACTTCCTGACCTTCGGAAAGTGGTCAGCATCAGGGAGACACCCTATGGCCTGGCAAAACTATAAAACCTGGCGCAATTTTTCTTTCACAAAACGTATTTAAATCTTGATCAAATCCAATCGCCGGTGAAAAAAACAAAATGGCGGAAAAACAAGATGGCCGCCATACAAAATTTTGATTATTTTGGAAGAAGCCCCTATGGGTAACAATAATGTATGTGGCGCTTGCTCAAAACGTCATGTAGAGTACAGAAATACTATCTGGTCACCAAAACTGCTCCGCATCAGAGAGACACCCTACGGCCTGGCAAAACTATCGCACGTGAACCAATTTTTCTTTCACGACACCTATTTAATCTTGGTTAAATTCCGTCGCGGGTGAAAAAAAAACATAATGGCGGAAAAACAAGATGGCCGCCATAAATAATTTTGTTTTTCCAGGAAACGTCTCGGGGGTATAAAATATATATCGGGGTTGTGATCGGAACGTCATGTAGTGTATGGAAATACTTTCCGATTTTCAAAAACTGCTCCGCATCAGGGTGACACCCTACGTCCTGGCAAAACTATCGCACCTGAACCAATTTTTTTTTCACGAAACCTATTTAAATCTTGCTCGAATTTAATGGCCGGTGAAAACAAAACAAAATGGCGAAACAACAAGATGGCCGCCATACAAAATTTTGTTTTTCCAGAAAATGTCTCGGGGGTAAAAATAATGTATAGGGATGTGATCGGAAAGTCATCTTTGAAAACTGCTCCGCATCAGGGAGACATCCTACGGCCTGGCAAACCTATTGCACCTGGATTTTTTTTGTTTCCAAGACACCTATTTAAATCTTGGTCAAATTCTGTCACCGGTGAAAAATAAACAAAATGGCGGAAAAACAAGATGGCCGCCATACAAAGACGTAGGTGGGACTGTTTCGAACAAACAAGACTACCACGCGAAATCTAGTGTATATACAGGGTGTTAGCGACATCGTAAAGAAAACTTTGAGGGATGATTGAGGCCATGATTTTGAGCTGATATCAAGTGGAATTTTCCGTCGCAAAAGAAAATGGAAAATAATAAAAAAAAAACACAAAAAAATCATGAATTTTCCGACAGAAAATCTCATATGTTTGAAAAATATATGAATCGGTACCTCGTTGTAGCATTTACTTGGCACCGACTTCAAAATTATAAAATTAAGTAGCTAATTGAAAATACACACGTACTTATTACTTTGTGCAAAGTAGACTTTTTTTGTTAAAAATTTTATTTCACTGATTCATGTCACCTAAAATTTTTCTCATTAACAGTGGCTGCATGTTGATTTCTCGCTTGCGTGAAGTCAGTTTCAACAACAAGTGAAGCTTCAGAATGTAATATTTCTTATATGGCATTTACACAGAATTATGTTATAGCAAATCATATCAGGATATTACTATCTGGCTCGACACGGTGTTTTTTTTTTAAAAAAAAAACAGCAATTATCGTGTTTTAATTATAATATAATTAATATTGGTTTCCCTATTAAGTGTATAATTTTAGTTTACAACAAGGTGATTTGTGCTATCCAAATAAGTTATGTCGCTGCCTATGAAGTTCGTTGAACATGCGCATATTTCTAAACTGGTAGTAGAACTTGCTCGTCTTCTTGATGCGGCCCAGATGCTGCAGCATGCGGATCGCCGGCAGCACCCGCGACATGGCGGTGGCGGCCGTGTCGCCCATGCAGAACAACCACGTCGCCTCTATGTATGCTGCAAACACACGACCACGTACAACGGAGTGCATTTTACGAAGTTATTGAGAAATATATGGGCATCAATAATTTCAGCCTTACTTGGTAGTGGATTTATCCTTATAGTATCAAGGACGTTGTACTTGTGAAAGTGGATGTAACAGCTAGCGGCATCCATGTAGCAGTGGTTCTTGAACATAAACCCCGGCAGCAGCGTGTTGGTGGGCCGGCTGCCGCACACCGGGCTGTAGATGTCCGGGCATTTCTGTGAACACGGAGTGTCTGTGAACCTGGTGGGTAGTGGTCGAACCCGGTGTTGCTTTATGTCCAACGGTTAAATGATTCTTTATGTAGCTACAAGTGAATAATTTTGTAAATTGGCAGGAATGTGGTACCTTTCCAAGGACCTGCTAGAAGTACGTTACAGTATCAAAGCAAGTTTTTATTATAGACTTAGTTCTTAAATAAAATTCTTAAAAATTGTCGAAATAACTAACTAGGTTTGATACCTCTGGACACTTGTGATAGCAGCTCGAAAGTAAGGGCACGTACATGAAGCTAGTGTTAACTACCGCAGGTTTTTTCGTAAAGGGCTCGTATATGATGACAGGGCCCATCCTCTTCACTAACGCGCGTCGCGTGATCTTGTGCATTGTTGGTTTTACGTCACGAATCGGCATGGGGATCGTATGAGTCGTCTTGAAGAAATTTTCTATAGTGTGGTTGGGGTTGCCATCGAAATCAAACAAGCTTCCGTTCACGATCATTACAATATTTCTCTTTGAAGGTCTCTTTTCTTTTTCAGGAAACCTTCTGCGAGTTTTGTCGCTGCTTGATTGTGACGGAAACGGATTCATTTCCGTATTAGCGTCCTCAAACCCCTCTGCAGTGATATTAGTGGGTGTATCATAACTTCCTTCATCGTCTCCGTCTCTTGTTGCTGTTTCTATAACGGCTTCATTAACTTCTGCGGAAGGGCGTAAAGAGCTACAAACGTAAAGGTCGGTTTCGAAAAATATTCGTGTTTTATGACAATTATATTTCCACAGCTTGCAGTTGTTAGAAAAAAGTCTGATTTTAAACCCTGCGCCGTATTGCCTGATACCACAAACTGCAGTTTCATTAACTTCGAAAGAACAATTAAACTCAGCGCATCGCGTTTTGTTTATTTTAATAGAACCGTCGGGTTCCGATGCCTTAACAAATATGCCGAGTTTCGTTGGGGCAGCACTGGGGGATTTAACAACACTTGTTTTATCTGGTGAAGCGATTTTCATTGTTTTTATAGATATCGGCAAGCTACTGCAAAGGTCAAGGTCAGTCTCAAAAAATTGTAATGTATTCAAGCAATTGTATTTCCAAAGTTCGCACTTGTTTAAAAAAAGTTTAGTTTTAAATACTCTGGTACGTTGTCTGATACCACAAACGATGTTGTTTGCGATTTCAAAAGAGCATTGAAGGTCATAGCAATGTTTTTTATTTATTTTATGTTTGGCTGAATGTGAATTTGCCTTAACATGGCTGTCAGAGTTGGCAAGTGGTGGAACTTCTACGATATGTTCGTCCTCGTCTAGTACGAGCTTGTCACTTGGTGATTGTCTTGTTTCATTTGAGTTGTATAAAGTACTGCATATGTAACCATACGTTTCTATGAATCTTCGTTTGAAACGACAGTTGTATTTATGAAGTTCGCATTGGTTTATAAAACGCCTGACTTTAAACCCGTGGTTGTGTTGAGACATGGCGCACACGGCCGCGCTGTCGGGGTGCGACGCGCACTTTATATTATCACATTGTGTTTCAATGTTTTGTCTCGGCTCATTTAGTTCAGTGCTTGGATTAGATTTCGGCGGCTTATGAATGTGTTTGCGTGCACAGTATTTCAATTTAATTATTTTGTATGCTGTAAATATACAAATTAGATATTGAAACTCTTAAAAATAGTCGCTAGCAATATAAACGTTCACAATACTATTGTCACTTGCAGCCAGCTCGTCGTCCGCTCCCGCGGGCACCGGGCGCTGCCCGGGGCGGTGCCAAGCATGTTCGTGAATACGATCAACCAACTTCCATATATGATGTTTGACTAATGTACTTAATTATTGTTTTGTTAGGACATTGCTGGCAGATAATTATCTAAGGAAGTGGCGCTAATATGGCGACTGTAAGGGTCCTCACCGTATGGCGGCCCTGACACCAGGGTGGGTGAGGTCGGTCATCTTACAATCCACACGGGAGAAGAAGGAGAACGACTGTTGACCACCAGAGGAAGAAGTAAACTTATGATAAGCATGTGTTGCTATATTTGTGAGTTTTAAGTAACTACTTAAAATAATATTTCGTACCATTTTTGTAATCCTCAACTTGACATCCATATTGTAATAGTTCGCATTTGTTTGTGAATACTTTAAAATCGTGTTTTCCTTGTGTTTTCCTCACGCCACATGTGTTCTCAGTTTGGTTTTCATGTGTGAGACACTCCTGCAGCTGCTTACAGTATTTTTGTTTCATCAATGCTCCATTTTTCGCAGACGAAAAGTAAACAAGACACACAAGTAAAGGTAGACCTTTCATTATATTTGAACTTGCTACTGACAAGATACAAAAGTTTGCGTCAGGCTTCAACACAGACTCGTATAATGTGTTGGGTCAGTGTCATACACTCATTATGAAAGGGCTGCGCGTGCGCCGGCGAGGCTACTGCCACGTCCGGTCCCGGTTGTCGACTGCCAATCAAAAGTGGACGGAGTTCACAACTACGTACGGCTACGCACGGCGATATGTTTATGATCTAAGATCAAATAGGCTTTTTAGGGTTTCATATGCTTTTGTTTACTTGAACACTATTAAAGAAGTATGAATATTATATTAGGCCGACAAGTTGCGTCTCTTTTTTTGGGGTCAGGTAGCATAAACAACTTGTGTGGATGAACGGGGAGCGCTGTGGGCTGTCAGCGTGTCGAGGGTCGGTGTGTATTTGTGAAGTCTGCTGCTGGCTGCTGGCTGCTGGCCCCTCTGGCCGACGCGAGATTAACAAACGACTAAAGGGTTTAATCTTTCGAACGCCGGAACGCGGATCTCGACCAGACACAATGTAAAATCTATTGTGTCTGGTATCTCGGCATATGAGAGGTTAAAGATTATTTTTTCCTTTTCATCTTTTATTTATTTTACTAACACTAGGTATAGTTTGCTGTAACTAATAAAACTGATTACCAAAATAAAATTTATGTTTTGTTTCGATATTGCCTCACACTTAGTCAATCATTCAAGTCTAGAGAACCCTAAAATAAAAACAAAGGGTGCCCTTGGCGGTGCCCCGTGGTCGCTCGTTAATCAGGCGCAGGCGATGTCGTTAAACCGGGCCGTCATGCTGTTTGCTCTGATTGGAATTGTTTAATGTTCAATCAGACTTCATTTCGTTTGTCATCAAGAAATAGGTTTTAATTACGACTTCGTCAAGCTGTTCACAATATTTTAGTTCTCAAGGTGAATAAAAGGGTTTCCAGTATTAAGTGGTTAGCCTGTCGAAAAACACAGAATAATGCCGTAAGATTATTAGGACCGTTATTTTGATAGTACCTATGTCGCACAGTGAGCGCTGACTGCCGCGGGGCGGCCTCGCGACGCTACGAGACGCGGTAGTAATGCTGCGCACGCAAGGCAGACAAGCGGGAGGAATCTACACTAAGTATCTGCAATACAAATATACTCGTAGTGAATGCTAACCGAGATAAATGTACAAGTATCTGAATCTTATAATTATACATACACAGCGACACGCCTGTATCCTGTGCCGGCAACGTTTCAATCCCATGCAATAGGTGGCGAGCCTATTGCCATACATAAAATCTCTAGGTCACATCAAAAATATACTTCACAAATTATAATGTGCGAGCTGTGTGCGCGTGCGCAGATAAAGTTGTCCAACTGTTGCAGTGACTCTTCGTGCTGACATATATGTATCACGTGACACCTGCACAGACAACACTCTTCATAAGCAATAGAATCCACTATTGCGAGCAGCTCGAGCCAGAGGGCGTCCCGGGAAAATTATAAATTAAAAATCCAGATGTGATTATTTTTAGTATTCCGTTGCAAAATGGGAGCTAATGGTTACTTACTAGATCCTTTGGTTGGTACGTCAGGCCGACTCTGTCCTGTTATGGGATGTATATTTTGTTCCGTAATCGGCCAACATTGTGTGATGGCGGAATTCCTAACAAATAATACAAATTACGAAAAGTGATTTTTAACGTTATTTTGTTTTTGCTCTGTAGGACGAAAGGATTTTAACTGTTATTATTAAGTAACAACTGAACCTATTTATACTTATTGTCATTTGCCGAAAATGCCAATAACTACTTGGCCGAACAAATGCAAAGGGCACTCTCCCGGCATATAAGTCAACAGGCCTGAGGGTGCCCAGCTGGGCGCGACTCGGTGTGGTTCGAATGCGATAAGCGCGGAATGAGGGTTATCTAACATCAACTACGCCAGAGGGTCCTGAAGTATTTGTTGCCGTAAGCAGTTTGGCCGCCTTTATGGCCAGAGTAATCCGGTCGTCAGGATCGTATATTTATTTATTTATTTATTTATTTAGATAGGTATACCAACAGTACACATATTGTAAAGTTATAAAATACAAGTCTTAAATTAGTCTAAGTATAAGTATATAGTAAGTAGTAGTAGTGTATAGTGTAGTAAGTGTATGTAGTAGTAGTAGTATTAGTATAAGTCTTATATTAATTACATCCTTCGGGCGCCGATATTATTCAGTGCCGTCTTTAAGCGCGGCGTATTCAAAAGCCGCAACTACCAGTGTGGGTTTGGGTGGGAACATGATAAATATAACGATGTGGTGCAGCCGAGCTCGCTGAGCAGCTCGATGTGTTGCAGCGGGTGACATAAGGCCATCGTGACGACACAAATACTGTGGAATCAATCGGTCGCGCGTTGCACTGCTTATTTAGAGTCGCGCGCGTCGCCGCTATTCCTGGCCTATTGCTATTCACAGCACTATTACAATAGTTAGACATATTGTGATAGAGCTGTACTTACTGCTATTTTTTACCGAAAGTAGCACGCTTGAGTCGCGCCGGATGGGGGGCGGGTGAACTAAACGGCATATACGTGCACCTGTAGCTGCCGCCGCGTCCGCTGCACGTGGTGCTGCGCTGCACGACAGGGAAATGTGTACTCGATGTAGTACGAAACGTTACAAGCTTTTCTTCTTCTAAATACACAAACTTACGCTCTTTCTTAATGGGGTGGGCAGAGCTAGGTACAAGTATACAGAAGGCAACTTGCAGTTTCTTTCTCTAAATGGTACTCAGTTTGATAATTAATTAATGTTGTAGTTGGTTGTTATTTGCTGAAATATTCAGGAATTTTTTTTTTTTATTTATACGACTTTTCAATGACCGGACGATAGACAGATGAAATCATTCTTCTGTTCTTGTTAACGTCCAGTACGACAGACGGGCAATGTAAGCTGTATTAGATAAAATCATTCTATGATTGTTTAATGTTCTTCCCGAAGTCTGAAATTAACTTACTTATAATCAGGTGGGCAGCACACAGTCTCGCAACATGAGAATGACAAAGTCCTAACTGGTAATCAAAATTTGGAGCCTCACACGTCGACGCGGCGTAATAAGTAATAACATACCTACACATGCGCCGGCTGGCCGCGTCTCTCATCTGCGCCGCCGCTCCTAACTCGACCTTCTCTGCTTTGAGATAGTGATTATATTTCTTTGAAACTTAAAATTCTGATGTTTACGATGCGGAAGAATTTTCACCTGCTTTCAGCCATAAACCAGCACGGGCCTCCGTGGGGCCGTGACTGTGTGGGTATACTTTGTACTTAATTCAGGAATGTGTCTTTTATTCACGTCTGTAATGCAGGTAATGACCCAGCACCGCAATAGGTACCTACCTATTTAATAATTATTATAGACGCAGTTTATAATTAAAAGATTAACTTTTCCTGTCGTACGAAAAAGGTAAGTTCGGTAAGTCTTCGTAAGATCAACCTACGCCCACAAACGCACGCTCGCGTTCATAATTCCTATCAGGGTTGGCAGAGCCACAAGTCCTCAATAAAACTACTTGCAGACACTCTTGATATTCGTCCCAAGATGGACATGATGAACCGCATGATGACCAGTTATCAGCTCATCGCCGTAAGATGCAGCTCATCACTCCGGAAGGGCCATTCTGTGCCTACAATTGGGTCGCACTTTTAACACTATTCATCATCTCTTCAGGGTTATTTCGTTTTTCACAGGGTCCGCTAACCTAACCTGATGAAGACTCATGGAGAAGTCATGTTTTTGTCTAGCTTTAAATTATTGTAGCGAATTGAAAATGGGCTCCCGTAGATCTTTATGTATACTTACGTAACAAGTAGATAGGTACCTACATAGTTCTGAAGAGTTGTGATTGACGTCATGAGAAGTAGAAGTATGGTGACGTCACCCTCTCAGCGCCCATCCAGTTGGCCACTCTTCTTCTCTTATTGTCTGTTATGACATGCCCGGGGATGACAAGCAGCTGAACATATTCTATTGTTTCTGTAGATACTCATAATGGGGTAGTCAGAGGTACGTACATCCATCGCAAGATGAACCAAGTAGTAGTGGTGGGTGGTGAGCCCTACCGCCGTCTACTCACAATGGTAGTCCCAGTGTAGTAAAACCTACAAATCATAAAAAAAAACTTACTTAGGTATGTTAGATATTACGAGAATTTGTAGTTTGCATACAAATAGATGCCTGTGTAAGAAGCAACTAAAGTCAAACGTCGCCGCCCGTGGTGGCCACGAAGCCCTCCTGTTGTTACTCCATCATCAGACCGCCACCAGACTCACCATATGGTGACTTTAAGAAAGGGTTCGTTAAGACGAGTGAAACGAGTTCAAGCTAGACGAGCCACGTGTCCAGTGGACCCACCAGTGCAGTGGGTGATGGCGGTGAGCACATCGTCAGCGTTTATTCTGGGTCCGCGTGATAGACTACCTATCTGTTTCCTATATTAATAGAGAAGTTCAGCTAACACTCCTTTACATCTATTTATGGCTCATTCAGAATAATAAGTAACAATTAGTCAACAAGTTTTGTTCCCAGACCAAGCATGGGACTATTGATGTGGTTTTCTTCAAACTCTTTTGGAATGTGCGTGAGATGTAGAGATTTAAGCGGTTCTAGATGGAATTAGTAGCAGAGGTGTGGGGTCGCGACCCCGGCACCGCGTGAGCGTGGTGCTATTTGCGCACCGCGGCGCGGACATGGTCGTACATGGGCTGCAGCGCGGCGGCGGGCGCGCCATGTAGGGCGCTGCGCGGCGGCCCGCGCCGCTATATAGCCGCGTGCCGGCCCGCCGCGCTCACTGCCGCCGCTGCCTGCGCCCGCGCCGTGAGTCTCAGCCGTGTGCCTTATCAGTGCTCGTTTAGTGCTAATATTAGTGCCTGCTTGCCGCCTGGATTGTTTCAGTGTTTCTTGCACCTCGCTATCATTGAACGCAGCACCGCACCGGGTGACTTCAGCAGTCACGCCGGCGCAGCTTTGCGGGTGTAGCTCTAGCGACCGCTCGGTTTGAATTTCCGCTCCAGTGAGTGCTAACAATCGCAATGTGGCTTGCAGAATAGCTACATAACGTTACAGTTGACCGTTACTAACTGCTACCGAACGATATAACACTAAATAATGCCCTCGCTATCAGGCCATTGAAGTGGCTTTATTTAGTTTCATAATTATAATCATTCCTTGGATGTGATATCCATTCAATACAAAATGGATGTTTTCAACCACAGCTGACAATGTGGCTTTAAATGACTTTTGAAGTACGTAGACATTAATAACCCTAGTGTAATGACACATGTATTTAAAAGCATCATTTTACAAATCTGCGACCTGCTTGCTTTCACGATACTCTACTAATACTACACTTGGAATATTGAGGGGATTGTGATAAGTGACAAGTATCTTATTGTTCCAGAGTCGAGTTGAAGTGTGATCAGTGAGCGTCGTAGCCCCCCTCAGCGAAGATGTGTGATGACGATGCGGGCGCGCTGGTGGTGGACAACGGGTCCGGCATGTGCAAGGCGGGGTTCGCGGGCGACGACGCGCCGCGCGCCGTGTTCCCGTCCATAGTGGGCCGCCCCAGACACCAGGGCGTCATGGTCGGCATGGGTCAGAAGGACTCCTACGTTGGGGACGAGGCCCAGAGCAAGAGAGGTATCCTCACCCTGAAGTATCCCATCGAGCACGGCATCATCACCAACTGGGACGACATGGAGAAGATCTGGCATCACACCTTCTACAATGAACTGCGTGTAGCCCCCGAGGAGCATCCCATCCTGCTGACGGAAGCGCCGCTAAACCCGAAGGCGAATCGCGAGAAAATGACCCAGATCATGTTCGAGACGTTCAACTGCCCCGCCATGTATGTGGCCATCCAGGCCGTGCTCTCCCTGTACGCGTCCGGCCGCACCACCGGCATCGTGCTGGACTCCGGTGACGGTGTCTCCCACACTGTGCCCATCTATGAAGGCTACGCCCTGCCCCACGCCATCCTCCGTCTGGACTTGGCTGGCCGCGACTTGACCGACTACCTCATGAAGATCCTCACAGAGAGGGGCTACTCCTTCACTACCACCGCTGAGAGGGAAATCGTCCGCGACATCAAGGAGAAGCTATGTTATGTTGCGTTGGACTTTGAGCAGGAGATGCAGACGGCCGCCGCCTCCACCTCCCTGGAGAAGTCGTACGAACTTCCCGACGGTCAGGTCATCACCATCGGCAACGAGCGTTTCCGTTGTCCCGAGGCCCTCTTCCAGCCTTCCTTCCTGGGTATGGAATCCTGCGGTATCCACGAGACCGTGTACAACTCCATCATGAAGTGCGACGTGGACATCCGTAAGGACCTGTACGCCAACACAGTACTATCCGGCGGCACCACCATGTACCCAGGTATCGCCGACAGGATGCAGAAGGAGATCACCGCCCTCGCTCCCTCCACCATCAAGATCAAGATCATCGCTCCCCCGGAGAGGAAGTACTCCGTATGGATCGGTGGTTCCATCCTGGCCTCCCTATCCACCTTCCAGCAGATGTGGATCTCCAAGCAGGAGTACGACGAGTCTGGCCCGGGCATCGTGCACCGCAAGTGCTTCTAAGCGCCGCCCGCCGTCAGCAGTCAGCTGCCAGCCGTCAGCTGCAGCTCGCCTCCTCTCACGTTTTGTACTGTCGCTCTACAAATGTATTTATTTTGCACTCGCTCTCGGAGACTGTACGCTCTTGCGTTTTGTGTAAGTGAGATAATTTAAGCTATTATGATTTAATTATAATTTTTGTTACTGTTTTGCATGTTTTATTGTCCCTGTTGCAATCACCGCAATGTTACCATATAAGGCGCGTGGCGCGCGCCGGTATAAATACACCTCACATTGGCACGCCGACTCAGTCGCCAATTAATTTATAGATTAGAGACAATACTGATCGGAAGATCGTTACTCACCGCCCCTCGTCGCGTCGCGCACGCGCACTGCTATTTATAATTGACTAGGGATTTTAAATCAGTCTACTTACAAACATAAACTCACGAACACAAAAAGATAATCCCTACTTGGGTCGGTAGAGATGCAAGTCCTAGAACAAACGCCGTGGCTGTCCCGTCCCAAGATATAATAATGTGATGAGCTGGACTTATCACCACCATCATCCTCCATCTACTGAGGATGATTAAACCAGACTGTACGTGACTGTACAGTGACAGGTGATTAATAATACTACCTAATATATTTTCTAGTTAAGAGAGGTATGATAGTCAGACGCCAGACACTGAGTAGAGACCGTTGGTTAACTATGTCTCATTGAGATGATATATTACCTACTCATCTCAATGATGAGTAATGTGACATCGTTATGGCATGAATGCACAAATTAAAATAGATACACATGTCAGTCACGTGCGCACGAGTGCACCGTCGCGCGTCTAGTTTCACAGGATCAAATAAAACGACACATCCGTAACACTTTTGTATTTACATTTACACATTATTTACATCCATTTACAAGATCCGTGATCCACTATATTATCAAACGCAATAAATAAAAAAAACTCAACGCGCGCAGACGCCACGCGCACGCGACGGGCGCGAGTGAGCGGCGCGTGGCGTGCGCGTGACGTCACCACAACAACGATCGCGGAGGCGAGGGCGGCTCCCTCCACCGACAGGTACCCGTATGACACGTTCCTACTGATCCACAACATTTACAATATGTACACTAATAACGATAGCACAACAATTGGTACAAAACTAGTTTATCGTCCACGGGGGCGGCGGCGCTCAGAGCAGGCGCGTGTCGGGCGGCGGCGCGTCGTCGTCGCTGTCGCACTGGAAGCGGATGACGCGCGCGTGCGGCCGCGCCGGGGGCTCGGCCCCTGCGCCGGCCGCGCCGCCCGCCGCCAGTCACACCTTGTCCTCGGCCGCGCCCGGCGCCGCCGACCGCACGAACTGCAACAGCGCGCGAGCGTGAGGCGCGCGCGCGGCGGGCCGGGCTCGGGCCGCGCCCCGCCGCGCGCGCCGGGTACTCACCGACACCGTCGTGTTGGTGGTGGAGTTGGCTCGCGGCCGGAACGTCAGCACGCGCCAGCGCCGCCGCAGCTGCGCGAGCACCTCGCCGTTGCAGAAGCAATACAGCACGGCGACGCACAGCCCCTGCAGCGACGTGCTCAGCGCCGACACGTACTCGTATGCGAGCCACCAGGACGCCGTGCGCGGCGGCCGGAACGGCGTGAGCAGGTACTGCAGGCCGAGCAGCGGCGCCAGCAGGCAGGTGGCGCGCAGCGCGTGCAGCGCCGTGGCCGAGGGCCGCTGCGCGCCCGCCGGGCCGCCGCCGGCCCGCAGCTTGGTGCACAGCACGCGCACGATGTTGCACAGGAAGCCGAGGTTGAGCAGCACGGCGACGCACACGAGCACGGCCAGCTCGGGCCGCGGCGCGCCCTCGTCCATCCAGCACAGCGGGTCGTCGGCGGCGGCGCGGCGCGCGGCGTTGAGCGCGGCCGGCGGCACGGGCAGCAGCCAGCCGGCCGCCAGCAGCGCCCGCAGCAGCCGCCGCTCCGACACGAACGCGCTCACCAGCACCGTGTGCAGGTACACGCCCTCGCACAGCATCCACGTGTAGTTGGTGAGCAGCGCGTACTGCAGCGTGGCGTTGAGCGCGCGGCACCAGCCCGGCGACGCCTCCAGCGTGTCGGGCGCGCGCACCACCAGCCCGTACCACGCCAGCCACAGCGCGTTGTTGGCCGCGAACGACGCGAACAGGTTCATGTGCACGGTGATGCGCGCGCAGCGCAGGCTCCTGCAACACACGCGCCGCGTCAGCCCTAGCGCTGCTCGCCCCCCTCCCCCTGCCGCCGCTCCGGCTGACACTCACTTGAAGTAGAAGAGGATGCCGAGCGACAGCAGCAGCGCCACCAGCGACACGCTGTAGCCCGCCTCGTACACCGCGATGATCTCGCTCACGTCCTGCAACACAGCGCGCGTTACACCCTGCACCTACACTACACAATGTGTACAAAACACTAACATTATCATACTCGCACATTTGGTGTTTACCAGCAAATTAACAAAGTGTATACTAACATACGTATATGTACGTCTTAGTTAGAGATATATATATACACATGCAAAGACACACACACACGCGGTTAGAGCGGGGGCGAAAGCGGGGGGTGGGGGGTGGCGAGGTTGTGTACTGATACCGACATCCTCGGGCTTGACGCAGGTGGTGTAGTTGGACCAGGGCCGGCCGGTCTCCGGGTGCGTCCACCACGTGCCGGTCGCCGTACACTCCTTGTGCGCCCATACTGGAACCAATGAATACGACATAAAAGTAGGGAGGAGTGAGGGAGGGAGGCGAGTGAGTGCGTAGATGCATACGCACGCTCAGGTCGGAAGCCGGGCACGAAGTCGGGGCAGGCGGCGTAGGCGGTGCTGTTGGCGGGCGTGGGCGGCCAACACCGCCACTGGTCGAACGTGCCCTCGCAGTATACGCCTGCAACAGAACAGGGGTGGGCAGAGTAGTACACGGCCAGCACGTGGATGTAGTGGTTACGGGCGGCAGTGCAGCAGTAGGTACCTGGCGGCGGCGCGGTCTGGTTGTTGGCGAGCGCGCACGCCACGCGGTCCTCTTCTTCGTTAGGGTTCATGGTGTCATCGCCGCCGCTGCCGCGCCATCACCTGCGACAATACACACAACAAACATAAAAAATACTAATCTTACTTCAATAGGTAACAATGTTTATAGGTAATAACCTTTTTCAAAGTTTCTGTTTAGCTAAGCCGCAGTGGAGCAGCGTGGAGAAGGATCATCCGGTTGATTGGTGGAAGCCTGTGCTCAACAGTGAGACGTACGAACATAGTACGTTCTATTTAACTATGGGTCTAAACTATCCAAAGATGAATCCTGCATATCACTGAGGCGTGATTTCTAAAAAAAAAAAAAAAAATAGCAATAAATAAATAGTTAAATAATCGTAAAAACAAGCACCTTGCGTTAAAGTACAGCTGTATGTGCCATCTCCCTGCCAGCCCCGCAACAAGCGGCATTGTAACTCCATTATAAAGTCAGAAAGATTTCTTCACACTTGGTTCACAACCCGCTTAGGTAATATTAAATGTAGCGACGCGCGGCACAATCTGCGTTTCTATTTAAATGGTAATTCTCGCGGGCGTCGGTCGCGTGTCGTGTGTCGAGACGATGCCTTTCAGATCTGTAGCCGTAGCACGGCACCCGCATATCACGCGCATAACTTACGTATACTTATTTCACTTACTTATTTATTTCAAAATATCAACGACATCGGTAACTGAACAACATATTTCTCTCTAGTTCCATGATGGACCTAATGATAACGGTTAAAAGTTAGGTACACGAAATCATATTCCCAAAGCGAAAGTGAGTTATAATGCGAAAGTAAGTTTGTTTGTTCAGGTGTTCTCCTCGACCAATCATCATGGAATGCATACTTATACGTGGTTAGGGGTGCGGGGGCTACATCGTCAGGGCACTTAGCGGAGGCAGAGCCAGTGTACTTGTAGAGACAACTGAAGTCCATGCAAGGGGACGTAGTCACAGCTACGTTGTGGCATATTGTTAGAAAGTTACGGTTCTCATAGATTAAAGCGAGGAATTTTACAAGCAATCTATATTTGACATCAAAATATAATCTTGGATAACACACTTAACAATACACAGTGAGTGGAGCGGTAATCGCGCAACATACATCGCGGGGATCATAATATTAACATACATCCTTTGGGAAATCAGCCGCGTCCGCCGCACACGCGCGGTATAGCTGCCACGCCGGCGGGGACACGTGTGTCGTACAGTCACGCACGACTCGCGCTAGCGTGACTTAACATACACATGGGTTTACAGTAGTGACATCCTTTTCAGTAGACGCCTCGTTGGTACGCAACCCCCTGACATGAGATGACTATAGATTACACACGGGTTGTTTTACAGCGACTCTAGGGAACTAAATTGTTTACGCATTCGGCCAGATTCTCGTTAAGTATTCTCCGCACATTACACATTCGCAGTGTTCGGTCATACGCTACATTACATACTGTAAATATACTAAATAGAGTACGCTTCATTTTATTTCAAATTCCTTTCGTATAATGTAAGTATAATGTAGTTTGTAGACAGATAGATAAAAGCTAAAACATAAAAGGATATTTTAATAAGAAGTATAATTTTATTATTATCAAGTATATATACACTCACTTTTAAAATTTAGCTATTATTCCTCCGCTGACGTGGCTCCAAACTTGAAAACCTGAAACAAGAAGAATATTTATTTATTTATTTATTTATTTATTACATATTCACACACATTATCATAACAGGCCAGGCCCAATTCGATAATGCTTAATACAATACAATCCAATTACAACTAAACATAAATCAATAGATAACAAAAATAATAATCAAATACATCATTAATAATTCCCATACATAAAAACAAAAAATTAGAACATTATTAAATTATTATTTCAAAAATTAACAATTAGTCAAATTTACAATCAATTGATATTTTAAATTAGTCAATGAATTCCTAGTTCCTAGATCTTAAATTCCATTTACCTACTTAAGTACTCTAAAGTGACAACCGTAAATCTCGACAGAGTACAAACAAATACATCCAATTCCATGGACACTGCGTTAATTATATGGAGGGCAGTGGTGAGATATAATATTAAATGCATAGAATACGTTATAAATGAAGTGGTTGCCATTTATGGCGGTCATCATCACAGCAATTATAATGCATTTAACACTGGCATTTAATATCTTGTTATGTCGCGCGTCGTTAGATATAATATGTAAGTAGTTGTATACATAGACAGCAGTGAGGCGGCCGTGTCGCCGGCGGTGTCAGCCGGAGGTGGCGGCGGCGTGTTTTACGACAATATTATGGCGCCGGTTATGGACACGCTCTCCCTATTTGTCCACCAACAATGGTACACATAAAACGACGCCAATAAAACTACGACTGTTCGGTGCGAACCATTTCGCCATTAATAGATTAAACAGGTCATCTTGTACAATTGTCAGTTTGCTTGAAGGGTATGTGCTACATTCCCGACACTCAATTACACTTAGTTCATATTCAGTCCACACTTCCAGCACACCACGCTTCCGCAGCGGCAACTAGCGGAAAGTGTGCACAAGGTGGTGAGCAGAGCGAGGCGAGTACACCGAGGAGTGCACAAGTGCCGACATTCATGTCTGTCACCGCAATCACCACTGCCGCCGGCGCCGGAGTCGAAAAGAGTTGCACGAGAGTGCTTTGTGTAGTAAGTACCTACCTTCGTCGTTATGTTTGTTTCAGAACTGACTTGTTCCTCCTTTACTAGTTAAGTATATGTGGTAATGTCAGTTTCGCAGATACGTCGTTTAGTAAGATGAGCGATGACTTATGACAAAATTGGACATCCGCATTGCCACCGTAGTGAAGTGAGTAAGGAGGTGAGCAGCGGCAGCGGCTGAATGTGAACGTGGAGTTAGACTTGTCGGCGCCAGCGGCTCCACTCACTTCGCACGGCGACGACTACAAAGTGACAGCTTAATACTCCACTATGTGACGCCCGTCACCCACACGTGAGCACTCACTGCTGGGCTAGTAACATTAATGACCGCATTATTTATCTAATCCAGCGTGATCGAATGTTTATGTCAGAGTAACAACACGGCAGTATCGTGTCATTTAATATAATATTTTAGGCCGGTCTAGTGCATTATATCTGTTACACGAACATTAGCTACGACCGGAAATTCCCGACTTTGTTTGATCAGTTAATGGACACCTATGAACAAATATAAACAATTGGTGATCACGATAAAATGTGACTCAACTTCTTAAAAAATAGACAATGTCGATGCATGTAATCGTATTAATGAACCAATTATTATTGTTGGTTTCAGTGTAGTGATTCGATTCGTTTAAAGTTGTAAAACTGCAATACATGTAGATGAAGCTAATAAAAACTTCGTAAAATCGTGTGTTGTTTTATAAATTGGTGTAAGTACCCTGAGTAGTAAAGGTATGGAGAATAACGAATGCACATTACACGCGGTGATGGCCGCGCTTGATACGTGACGGCTGATGACGTCATGACCATGATACTTTACCCTCGCTCATATGATACATTTCGACTATACTGTTAACTACTAAAAGCATTAAAAACTGTATCGGATTATAACCAAGTGGTTTTAAATATAAAATTATGTAATGAAGATTTAAATCTCGTTTTCTCGTGAGCAAAACAGCCTCATTAAAATTGAACGAGCAGCAGCGAGGCAGTTACAGCCGGACCTTTGTATTTTCTCATTACCAATTAGTTGTAGTGCTGCTAAATAGCTATGACAGTTTGGCAGGGAGATGTATTTCAGCTAACCACACATGTAATGCTTCCGCCTTTTTACATGCCCTCCGAAGCACGGGGGAGAGACCACACAATGACTGAGTGCTTCCGTCACCGCTTAACTTAGTTATAGTTATATCAATCAACACGTAAGTTACCGCCCAGTGTTGGTAGAACCTACATCTGAGCTGTTTGTTTTTCAAACGGACTTGTAGAATATTGGTAGTATTCTTTTCCAGTGAAAACTCTTTAAAGTTAGATACGGCGAGAATCGGCGTGATGTGTGTTATTCCTTATTCTATGGTGATTATATTTTTTAATTGTTCGTTTTCGATTTTCGTCGCGAAGTATACTATATTCCCATTTAACGTAGCAAATCATTTCGCACGTGAGTTGGGGATGAACGTTTCAAAAATAGGGCTCCACGCGTGCGCCACACTTGTTGACAGCTGATACTACAGTGGGTGCTGCGGCTGCGGGTCACTGACCCCACTGACAGTCGTCAGCCGACTGACCGGTGAACCATATTCACTGAGCGACTCAGCTGGATCTCATAAATCTACTGTTAACAATTATGTGATGTTCGGAAGCTATGATCACATTTCTGCGAATCTCGTACTATTTCTATTCGGTTAAAAAAGCAGTCGTAAATCTCCCCGTGACCTCTGCTCGGCGCGTTGATGATCACATCAGGGACGTGGTCAAGTATTAAAGATAGTCATCGTGCTTGTTATTGAGCCGCCAGCGGCCCCTGACAAGGCTCACTGAAAAAACAACTGACCTATTAATTATTCTCTGTAAAATTTACAAGATGACTGCAGGAAAATATTCCGTGTTTTGATTATACAATTATTTTCCTTGTTTTTTAATTTAAAGAAACTGTCTTCGTTACGTATTCGATAGTGCTGTAGATGATTTTAATGTAACTGATTAGCTGATTCCTGGACACACCATCTAACTAATTTTATTTTAAGTTATTCCTGTCATTTTCTTATCCGCTGAAAAAGAAAGAGACGGAACACACTTCAATTTCAGAAATTTATAAAGCCCTGCCAAAATTTTATATTGGCCAATAACCCGACAGTATTACATAACAGCACACCTCAAATGGGGACACCCATTGGTGTCAAATATGAGCGAGATGCCTATTTTATTAGCGCGGGTCCTTTTCCTTTTCGGCGGATAAGAAAATGAGGTGTCAGTCAGCAAGAATCGGGGCCATTATTTTTTTATTTAAAAGTAATAAACCCTTCTTATAAGGCGCGCCGGCGATTAACAGACTAAAGACTGAAGACCACCACACAATAACCATCCTTAATACAATAGCATTTTGCTGAATAAATAACATTATAAGGAAAGTGATTCTGATCCTTCCCCTGAGGCGGGAGTGATGAGGGAACAACCGAGTACGACGTAACAACTTCCGTATTATATTACAATATTGATGATATTTTTGTTATTGTACTCACTATGTATCAGTCACCAAGCAGTACGCCCTTCTATTTTAGGCTTGAATATAATTGTGAACCTACATTTAAAAAGCTTGGCATCCTTACATGCCTGTGGCAAGGCTATCCCCGCTCTCAGGAGGCTCGACTCGAGGATGTAAATGTGGCACACGCAGGGTGCAGGTGCGGGGCGAGGCGGGGGGCGGGGTTGTCTGTCCCTACACTTGTTGCGCGTCAGCTGTTGTTTACATTACCTGCTAGGGATGTCGCCCTCTCTTAATGTAATCCAATATAACTATGCGAGTGTGTAGTCCCTCCTGTGGACACTGTGTCTTGGCGAACCGTCTATATTATTTACATAATACATATTCCACAAATAGATACTTAAAGGAAAACAAACGACGGCTTCCTGTCAGAAAAAATCATAATAACTATTTGTTCGATAACTGTTTGATCTCACTTCCGGTCGTTAGCGGATATTTTTGCACAGATGATGTCATGGAAGAAAGCTCAGTTACATCGCACGATGTACTAGTGTGTACACGTGTATGACCTGGTACGACGGACGGGCCGCGGGCGGCTGCGGGCGATGTTCAGAGTCTGCACTTCAAACAAGCAACAACACACTGATGTTACTGATCAAAGTCGAACATCACCTTACTTACGGAATCATAAAACAGATACAATTATAACTGGATTAGATCATAACAAAATCGTATTGAGTTCACACCTACAGAGCTCGCGGCATAAGACCCACATCTAGCGCGACGCGACATATTCATATAGCGGGCTTTGACCCATAAAAGTACGGCGATAATTTGCATAGACAGCATTCGCTACTTACGTCTATCGTTCGAAATCGTGGCATGTTGCGCGATATCGTAAGTCATGTAGCGGCGGCCAAGGTACATTTTATTTTATGGTATTAAAGTCTGAAAACGATCACGGAAATTACTTTTCTATGATAAAATCGATATGATTGTTTTTGGTATGCTAAAATCACCATTAAGGTGAGAAGAATAACACTTATTACAATCTTTCACTTATCTATTCATTGCGGATATAACATCAATTGGCTATCGAGACAGGGAACAAATACAGCAAGAGCGCTGCTCAACACAACACCAACTTTTATGAAATAAGTTTTACTTTCAACGAGTTTACTTTGTATCAGTGCAGCGGCTGCTGCTGCCGCCCGTGGTGTTGGAGTGAAGCGACATTATGCTACTCATTTGTTTTTCGTTTTTGTCTTTTGCCTACTAACTAAAGTTGGCCCCGTTACTACTTACTGATGTAAGTAAGTAGTCGTTACATGAGCCATGTCAGGAGTCTTTGGCGGTTCCATAATGATCCTGCCACCAGGGTTGATGAAATTGGTAAACTACCTCACAACCTATACGATAGAAGAAGAGAACTAAAGTTACTCGTTTTGCATATTTTTAAAAGCTTTCTTGGAAAGAGAATGAAACTATAAAGATGACAGACACTACATCAGATAGTACTGGCTCTTACAAGATGTGACAAGAATTTCAAATGCTCGTGATGTATTAACTGTACAAATCGTAGGTGAAGGCGAGGGCGCCTCCGTCGCGTCGTGTTATTAAGTTATAAACTATCCGGCAGCGAGCGGCCCCGAGGCGCGCCGCCCCTCGCGAGCGACCTTTTACCAACTCTTATCATTCACGCAAATTGGAACACTGTCCCTTTCAAACTGTTCATAAGTACGTTTTATAAATAGATACACAAACAAACTCACGCAAGTGATTTACAATGCGGAGAGCAAAGCCAAAAGTTATCATAAGAGTTTATTTACGAATTTTTAAAACCAAAGGTCGCAAAGGGATCAGTATCTAACATTTTTTTGACGTGACTATTGTGTATATTTTCCGCAGATGGCATTAACCATTTACTATTCGGAAGTAGGATAATACGATGGGCTATATATTGTAAGGTCAGTGCCCCCGGGAATGTCGCGCCGGTGTCGCGGTGTCGCCGCCGTGTTGTCACACTGACAATATTTGTCCGGCAGCGAGCCTCCCTACTGCTACCTGCTGCTGTCATCACGTTGACCTAAAATAGAATGAACTTTCCTGACGAAAAATATATGGACACTAAGTGTGTCCCAGTTGTTTGCTCGCTCGTGATTGTACCTTTCATCACAAAGTTTGGACGCAGCTGAGAAGTTGTACGAAGTCGGGCGAATCGCATTACGCACCATCGTACCATTTGCTAGGTGGATATTAGAACGACCGGTAAAGATAGGGTTTTGCGCTTAGCTCTAAGATTATTTTTGCGAGTAAATGTATACTGAAATTAATAATTATAAAACAGCGCTATCGTTCGCTTTAACGACCTGTCTATGGGTAAGACATAAACTTATTTCTTCTCTAATCGTGCTGACAATCAGCGTTTTGTTCGTGAGAGCAAAAACTTGCGCTGTGCTATGACCGTCTGGCGCTGCTGCAGCACACATGCATAAATGGCGTGTTGAATACACAGCTCCGTCTTTTTTGATTAGCAGTCTGTATCGAATTTCCTACTTATTGCGTGCATATGTGTATATAGACCAAATAAATGTTTTTATCTATCTATCTATTTATATTTATGTGAAATTCTCTATTAGACTACAAAGCAGCTACTAGTAACAACCTCTCTATAATAAGTGTGGTACTTATTTACAATAATTACGGCAACTAGGATCGCTGACCAGCAACAACATAACAAACCCAAACAACTGTTTGAATAAACATTGCACATTGTATGGCTGAAATTAAGCCGTGTATTGTGTTATTATCCGTACATAGAGTAACTGCATTTATTATGGCTTTATACGTTGCATGACCAATAACTGAGAATGATTCGTTCTACAAAAGCGACAGTAGGGATTTTTGTGAAAATAGGAAAGGCCAATATTCAAGATTATCGTCCATTGACGATATTACGATCAATGTCGATAAGACCATGCAATCTGTCGTCGAGCCAATAAAATCAACAATTTGTTATTCCGTCCTCAGCTTGCGGCTACAACTGGTCGCTGACAGACAACAAACCTTGTATCCATCGTCTAATAAAATTTTATGTTCATTTTTTTCGGAGAATTTCAGTGTAAATATTTTGTTAACTTGGATTACGGTAAAAAATCAGCTTTGTGCTGTACCTGGACAAGAATAGACGCAGCAGGTGTAAACAACGTCGGCGGGGGGGCGGGGTGTGCCGGAGGGGCTGGGAGTTCATTATACCCGGAGTTTGTTGCAATAGTTCTCCTGTTGTATCCGACCGGAACATCACCGTCGCAAGAAACAGCCTCCATCACAGTACTACGTGCTCTCGTCCCGAAACTTTTAGGTACATTTGTAATTTACTTTGCTGGGGCAGGAGACAACGAAGATGACCCCTTACTAAGACGGCGGCAGGAAACATTGTGACTGAAAATTTACACCTTGTATAGGGACAAGATCTATATACTAAAGTACATAACATTCATAACTCTCATCATCACTAATTTAAGAGCCACGCGCTTGTCGGCGGAGTGGAGTCGCGCCATGCTACTTTTTAGCGAAAAATAGGGCAGTGGTTTCCCTCTTGCCTTCCGCCCTAATTTATAACTCTATTGTACGCAAAATCGATTGCAATAATGAGTAATATTTATGAGTTCGGTAACGAACGCTCCCTTCATTAATATAATCGTCTCCCGAGCGTTACCCCGTGGTCACAGGGTCCGCTTGCCTAAGCTGAAGATTTGAAAGGTCTGGTTTTGTACAAAATCAACACAATTTCCTGTCTGACCTTCCAAACGTATTTTTCGGGATTGTGGGTTTCCTCACAATGTTTTTTTCACAAATTCTAAAATCATTGGTTTAGGCCCGTTGGAACCTGCAACCTTACTATGAGAGTCAAGTGTTCTTCCAACTGGGCTTGGTAGCGTCGTGTGGGTTGTGTGATTGTTGGTCAACCTCAGCCACCGTGGGTTCAGGATTCATACCCTTATTATTAGGGGACCCTAATTATTAATCTAATGTATAAGTTATCCACATCTTATATTTCATTGGTATTGACGGTTGGCCATGTTTCACAGGCCAGTACTTTACCACTAGATACATCAGGTCTGCTCTACAGCTCTAAAATATACCGGAACGTGTACCCCAACGTGGCCCATTTAGAGGTATAAGTATGGTGTAGACGTAGTAACAGACAGTTCCATTCTCGCAACTGTCGGTCCAACAGATATTAGTGTAGTATGCCTGTGTACCCTCTACCTCAGCCTCCCTCATTCAGCGCTTATCGCTATCGACCCACTAGGGTCGATTAATTCTTTCAAATATGTTTCCTCTCAGACGACGCCCTGAGCCGAGGTTCGCGCCCAACTGGGCACCCTCAGGCCTGTTGTCTTAAACGTTGTACCGGGTGAGAGCCTTCAGCGCTCCCCATTTGTCCGGCCAAGTAGTTAATGCCATCTGCGGCAAATCTACAATAAGTCACGTCAAAAAAAAAAAAAAAAAATCTACCTCAGCCGCGCGCTCTACGCAGGTTTATGGAAATGTACCTAACCATTACATACATACATAAATAGCATATACACGTCTTCTCCTCAATCAACCGGAGGGCGTATGGAGCATACTCCACCACGCTGCTCCACTGCGGGTAATCATTAACTAAACGTATAAGTTTATAGCACTCTAGTACTCTACTTGTACCTCCCTTGACTTAACTATTAATTGTTTTATTTTGAGGACATTATCACTTTGTTGGTTGAGACTCGTGCAGTTTGTGCGCGTTGTCTGAAAGAAGATTGTGTCTGATAGAAACGGCCCGGAGTGGGCCAATAGCGATAAGCGGTGGAGGACGGAATGAAAACCGGTCAAGTGCTAGTCGAACTCTTCTTTACTCAGTTCTTTTTTTATTAACTAGGCCGGTTATAATTCCGGCTAAATTATCGTTAGCGTGCTGTTAGTATAAAAATCGAGGCCGAATCCTACTCCAAGCGAGAATAAATTTTACGATAACAAGAAATCAGTTTCAAACGCTACTATTACTGGCATGACCTCGAAAAATGTATACCAGTATGGTGGTCAGATTGAAATATGGAACAACCGGCAAGTGCGAGCCGGACTCGCGCACCAGCGAGGGTTCCGTGCCCAGGAAAATGAGCTTAACTGTGTGGTGCGCCCAATCAAAGCAACCTGGTGAGTAGCTAAAGGAATTTTTAATTTTAAAACCCAAAGAGTTGTCAACGGGGAAGTTTATTTATTATTTAAAAGGTAATTTGACATCGCGATAAAAGGTAATTGAACCTAAATAATTTTGAATAATTTCATAATTACAGTGGTGGTTACAGATACCCGTTTATTACTTATAATTACGAACTATTTTCTGACCACTTATGCCCATCCCTTTTGTAATTAATAGCGTGACGTTATGTAGTAGGTATTATGTAGCAATATTATGCCAGTTAAAACAATTTTTGTTTTAACTTCTCTTTGACTGTAAGTAGAAATCGTTTATTTTTTACCAAAAAAAATAAGTTTATATCCTGATATAAACGACTATGAATAGATCTGCTTACCCCAGTGGGGAATCGGTATGACTTTTTCAATTCAATGCAATTCAAAATACTTTATTACACATAGATAAACGACAAATACAAAATGACACCAGAAATACAATCGGCGACCTTACTGCTAAGCAGCAATTTCTTCCAGGCAGCCTTATGAATTGACATTCACTGAAAACGCTAAGTTAAACGTTAAGACTTTTTGTATGTAAGTATGCAGAAATATAAATACTATTACGTACGTATGCGCAGCATGTGACATAAATGTGACACGGAGACAGTGCAAGCACAACACAACACAGTCGCGGGACGGTTGCGGCCGCGGCAGGACGCAGGACGCGGCGGGCGCTGCAGGACGCGTTCACAGGCCGCCACTCGCCGGCAAACTGCCGCCGCCGCCGCCACGCCGCGCGGGCCGGCTGATGCCACCTAATGGACAACACCGCTCACCATCTCAACCAGCCTTCAGATCAGACACACGCCTCTGATTGCTTTGTTTATGCATTCAAGATTTATATCATAAACCTACGGATATTTCTTATCGAGTGCCTCAATTGAAATGGCTAAAAATATATCCCGCAATGAGTAGTAAGCGTCATAAGTAACAATTGTTGTTTTCCCTCACTTATCCAGCACGTTTTCAATAGTATTTATGCGGTATTCATGGTGAAATAAATATGATAATGCTGTAACAACAGCAAATCAATTAGGATATTTAGCATATCGCAAAATCGCAGGAAAATTCCTGACGCAGTATAACTAAGTACATCTAGTTACGTATTATGTAGTTTGTTTGTTCAACAAATTGAGGGGAATTTCAGTACACACAGTCAGATAAAATTCAAGCCCGTACTTCCTATCAGGGTGGACAAAACTTTAAGTTAAACATAATTTGTTGAAGTTCTAAAATGAGTACGATAGACCTCACTTCAGTCCCGCACGTGTGTATGTATGGTCCCCATCATTACAGTCCTCCTTAATTAATACTAATTTTCGAGTATTCATCGCAGGATAAGTTATTTTAATTGTTCATTTACTTACCAATTGAAACTTGTGATGAATTAATTTTTTAGGGTAAATTAAGTACTGAAATTATAAGAAAATAGGTAACAAAGCATTTTAGTAGAACAATGAAAAAGCGTTTAGTATAATGTTGCCGATGACGGGGCACAATCTCTCAACATCATCCAGGCTCCCACAGTCCTTTACTATCTATTCTTACCTGTTTTAAAATGTAAATTACCTGCAACTAAACTAGACATACAAAACACAAGTATTTTCTGCAGTAAAGTAAGATTATAATTATCTACTTACGTGTGAACGCGTTACATAAGTTTATTGTAACTACTGGCATTAGCTACTTGGCCGGACAAATGGGGAGCGCTGAGGGCTCTCATCCGGTACAAAATTTAAGACAACAGGCCTGAGGGTGCCCAGTTGGGCGCGAACCTCGACTCAGGGCGTCGTCTGGAAGGGTTATCTATATTTGTAAGAATTAATCTATCCTAGTGTGTCGATAGCGATAAGCGTTGAATGAAGGAAATCGTAGACCACGCCGGCGAGGTCGGTATCGGCAGCCTGAAGTGTTTGTAGTCGCGAGCTGATGATCTTAGGAGGAGTTTATCAAATACGTAGGTATAATACTTTGATCAGAAAGAATATAAAATTGTGGTAAATAAGATGACTAATGAATGAACCTGTTCCATAGTTGTGTCACATGTGAATGTGACAACTATGGAAAGAACGTGACGTCACATCTGTGAGTAGGTATACGTAATGATGTCACACAGATGTGGAACTCCTAAGACGAGTTTGATGAACAGCGTGGCGACAGAAGGTCAACCACTAATGATCAACAACAAAGAGACTAGAATAAATAAGAAGGAATAAGATACCATTCCTTTCGTATGCGTGTGGTGCGTTGTCAAAACTCTTTACGATATTCTTGTTTGCTCCCAGATCTACATAATACCAGCCACCAGCACAGTCCCGTCAGGTTGCGTCATTTGGATGGAATGCTATACATTACATAATTACATTTCCTGTTAGATATAAAATATCTCAAGATTAATATTGAAAAAAAATATATATAAGATGATTCATATGAATTTCAATTGTTTTGTTTTGATTTGCTCGGCACATTGAAAACTCGCGTGTACCTTCTAAGAAAGAAAGCAAACTGCTTGAGTTTAGATTAATGTACGTACGTACTATCTAACATTAGAACTCATCAATTTAGAGTTTTAATTTCTCAGAACAATTTGACTTAACCGTTTCAATACAACATTATTTCATGTAATCATGTGATCTGCGCTTGAGTTTCTCTCTGTTCTTCTTTTTATTGTTCTTGTGCCACTAGAAGTACTTAGTAATGAATCTATTCCTGAAAATTATACGGAATTACTCTTAGAAGTTTTATGTTTCTGTGAATCTCACAGTCATAAATCTATTTCTGCGTTTCAAGTTAAAATTAGAGTAATTAGGGGTACCAGATAATGCTGACGTCAATGAGGACACGGTCTAGATGAATCAGGAATATATTTTTAAAATACATTGACATACTTACATATTTTTTTATTAAGCTAATAAAAAATCTTAAAACTGATTCAAACTCATCTATTTAACTTTAGATACGCGACATCATCATAAAGTTTATTAAATGTTTGAAGTTGTCTAGCGACTCCGGGCCGCCGCCGCTACGCGTGCCTGCGGCGCTACGACAGCAGCGGGGTGAAACAACCGGCGTGCGTCGCGTGCTACGTGCTGCTCCTGCTACGACGGGAGACTTCGTTACGAATTTATTTATTTACATATCTTTACATTTCACGAATGACCAATAAACAGTTTCCTGCTTTCCCACTGCTGGGAACAGGCCCCCTAGTCGACAGGAGGATACTGTATACTATACTGCCTAATACGCCAACGTAAATTTTATTCAGAAAAATCAGTTTCCTTATTTGACCCAGATCTCCGGTTACTCAAGTTTTTAACATATGCTACGAATGAGTAATAAAAATAAACGTGATAATGGACGAGGCGAATGGAATAAAAAAAAAACTACTACTTAGAGTGTAGAGTTAGTAGCGGCAAGAGTCGGCCTCCCCCAGAGACTCGCACACTTTATCTACGGGCCGCCTGTTCATGTAGTCGGTTAAAAATACATTAGAGTCTCTTACCGCTGATGTAATATTTAGCAACTACTTACCTCAGAGAAGTAGAAACTGTTGTAGTACTGAGCAGCTATAAATAAGTAATAAGGTACGGTGTGACACCTTCATTTTATTTAAAAATCGCGCACTGCGAGCTGCACCGACCTGCAGCATATGCCAAATAATAAATGAACTGGAGGCGGCTCCAGGTCAGCTTCATCGATACTGCACGCCCTGCTCCCGGCGAGGCGTTAGACGCTCTTATATTGTCGACGTGTAGAGATTGTGGAAAGTCGATGGTGTAGTTGTCGTTAAATACGAATGAAGTGCAGAGGAGGGACCGTGCAGCACTTTACATTATCTCTAGGGTAGGGGGGGGGGGGGGATGTGGTATTATTGTCACAACCGGCGCCGGAGCGACGGATTGATAAATAAAAGCATCGGTGTATATTTTATGGATAGGGAGAGACAGCGGAGAAATAATACTTTTGAGCTGATAGAAGTGTGATGTGAGCACTGTGCCTTGTTGTTTGACAAATGGATGCGTTGTAAGATATCCAATAATAATAAAACGATAGTCGCAACCAGTGTTCATTGGAATTTAGCAGTTGTGCAGTTTCAAAACGAATTAATGAATTGTAATTATGCGTTACTGATGAAAGTCACTTCGCAATGGAAATATTTTTAAACGAATCGGTCACATAACATGACACAGCATCACGTCTATGCCCCCGAAGGGGTAGGTAGAGCACATACACATACACTCACTTCCCTTGCCTTTAACCGGACATAAAACCTGGAAATTACGTGATATCAATTATGTATATGATTCAAACAAGAATTTCAACTCGAAGTTGAATTCAGTGGTATACAGTCGAGCCGGGATTTGATCCCGTAACGCTACGATGTAAGCCACGCGTTCTCCAAACAGTGCCATCGCGCATTCCGGATACGAGTCAGTCCCAATAGTAATTAATGTTGTCCCCAGACCGCCGGTTGCTCTCTGTCGGGACTTACATACATTACTTAACGAAGAATCGATTGTTTCACAATATATTGCGGTAATCTGGCGAGGGGAAATTGTCAACGCAAATAAAATAAATTCACATCACCCGTAAGTAGGTTGTGTCAACATACATATTGGAGCGTGTTTTAATATGAACTGCGCATACAAAGTTTGCCGTACGTGCAAAGTAAAGTACTAGATACTTTAATCTGAACTTGACTTCCACTCAACCACTTGACAGCAAACTCAGACGCACGTATATGCTCTCACACTACTACTCCCGCTAAATATAATTATTATAATGTTATACTTAGTGTCTTTTTTCTGTCTTGTATTTGTATAAACTCTGCTATGAAGGAGCGGAGTCTCCTGGCACAGGCATTGTATGCTTAAAAGGAAACTCCAGCTACTAGTTCCAAATGTATACTCAAATGTATACTCTTGTTAACGCAAATATTTTTGTATATTTTTTTCCACTGTTTTTATTCATTTCATAATAGGTCAGTTAGAACAAATTGGTTTTAAATATTTTCAAAGAGTTATTGAGGTTCTAACTTTATGTGTATGTTTTATCATTTAGTCGTATACAGTAAATAACTTCTAAAAGTTCCAACTTTAATAGTTGGAGTTAGTGCGGTATAGTAGGTGAGTACTGTGATCATGTAACCTCTTCTAGGCACATCATCCTGGCTCGCACCCTGGTCTTTAGGCAAGGAGGTGACTAAGGCGCTGTCCGCGTAGCACCATATGGGTTGTTTAAGTAAAGCGAATATTAAACAATTTTGCTCCATTTACATGAGTAATTACTATTTCAAAACAAAAGATCCTTGAGAAATGTTTCGGGCGCCGCGTAATATATTTTAACTGAATACCGTTTGGGGCAAATCGGTAATGAAACACTTAAAATAACTCGATTAAATAACTACTGATGGCGGAAATAGCACACATGTAAGACGTTCCTTCAGCACTCAGTGGCGGTGGCGGGGCGGAGGGGGGCGGCGGGCACTAAACGATGGTATTTATAAATACGTGCGAGTTACACTGCGTGCAGCAGACGGGTTTATTAAGACGAATGGACCGGCTAACAAGTGAATATTACAACCGCGAGGTATGCTAAACATTCTCATTTCGCTGCCGTCACTAACATGTGCTGTACTCTCACAAGCAAACTCAAACTAACATCATTTTTCTTCCTCCAAAAATATGTTCAGAAAAGTTGTTCTTTATTTAACTTTCTTCTGAATAATCTCATTATGACAATTCACGACGATGAATAATGGATTTATTTCAATTATGTCGTCGGAACTGAGAAGGAGAAAACAAATAACGTTGTTGAAACAAGAGGCGCAGTTGATCTCGTGAGTGTTCGCGATACTGTCAAGGAGGCTTTGTGCACGCTGACATTATAATTGATATGACGATAGATCCATCCACCTAACATTAATATTATTTGAGTCATTGATTTGAATAATAAACATGCATAAATCTGTTCATCGATACTTCGAATAGATTCCAATAGAGTGACTGCGAGTATGCATAGCTTAGTCAAAAGTACTCCGCTGAAGCTCTTAAAGTATAATTGCTCACTTTGTAGTCGTTTAGTGAGAGTAAGGCCTCAAACTGGATGACACCGGCAGCGGCACGGCGGCGGCGGCGGTGCGGGGAGCGGCGCGTTCAAATGCTAAGATTTATATTGAAGTGTTCTCGATGGCAGCGACGCGATGAGCGGGGTACGAGCGGTGCGCTCTAGTCGAGCGGTGTCTGCGTTTGAAACTCGCCTTTTTGTTTCCTTTGTTCATTATAGGGATTCAGATCTTCTTTTGCCCATAATAAACAAAATAACTATAATCGAAAATGCGTTGTCGCCGTTTCGACATCGCGTTCATTTAAGACACAACTCTATACCGCCGCAACACCGCGCGAATTGGCCGCTGGCATCGAAAACGGGACAGCGGCCGCCGCGCCGCGCCCCGCGCCGCTATCGCCGCCGCGCCGCTGCCGCTGTCATCCAGTTTGAGCCCTAAGAGAGATGCCTTTTAAGCCGCAACCTCGCTATTATTGCGGCTGGATATTACCTCACTGCTGTAATATGTAGGTGCATATATACATATTTGCAAACCTCTAAATACTGAGCCCGGGAGTCCCCTTATCAACTAGAGCTTACTCTACTGATCGAGTCGGTAGAGAATTGCTTTTTAGTTTCAAAATCGATTGTGTAGTGTTGATTGGAGGTGGCCTTAGACTCTGAACCGGCGTGCGTGTATGAAGCGATTGATGAATGTGGAGGAAGCAAGAGAAGTGTATCAGGTTCGAAGCAAATGGAATTCCATAGCTGCTTACTCTGGTGGGATATAGGCGTGAGATTATAGTATGTATGTATGCTCTAAACTATGCAAGTATTGTAGTTGTTGGCTCGCCAGAGTCAATTTGACGACAACTTCACCAAGTTGATAAGCCGAGGACACTTTGGGAAGTTCATCGATTCTAGAAACTTGCCCGTAATTGAACACTGCAGGAGGATGCAGCACGCGGCCAGCTTGAAGTTATAGGTCATTGTTGGTGGACGTGTGAGGGGGTGGCGGCCGTAACTGTTCATATAACACAACTAGCTTTTGCCCGCGACTTCGTCCGTGTGGCGTGTTATAAAAGAGAGATCGTTGTCTGTGTGGGAGTGTCTGTGTGTGTCTGTGTGTAACTTATGCAGTTTAGATTTTGTCATACAACATTTTGTTCCCGCTAACTCCCATTTTTCAAAATACAGCCATAACTAAACTTTATATTTACTAAGGTATGCATGCATGCTAGATTGAAAACATCTTCTCGTATCTTACGCGGTTTAAATTTTTTCATCCAAATGTTTTTTCCCGCTAACTCCCGTTCCCGTGGGAATTTTGCAATATCCTGTTGCAACTACGCTTTAAGTTTACTAAGATATCTGCATGCCAAATTTCAAGCGACTAACTTAAGTGGTTTAGATTTTTCATACAAAAGGATTTTCTCGCTAATTCCCGTTCCCGTGGGAATCTCTACGGTACCTAAGCTACGTCCCTTCTAAATTTCAAGTGCCTACGTTTAGCCGCTTAGGCTATGCGTTGATATGTCAGTCAGTGTGTCAGTCAGTTTCTCCTTTTATATATTTAGAAGATATGAAACACATAAACTGTGCGCATAAAACCTGAAATAATCGGCACAAGACGACACGTGTGGTGTCGTTTAGTATTCTATGACGATATAATGTTTATGTTTCAATACTGTGATTACACGACACGTGTGTCGTAATGACGTCACACAATAATCAGATATATATTAGCTTTGTGATGAAACTGATTAGAAAGCTCTGCAATATACCCACATTTAGGTACCTATTAATTATTCTGAATATAATATATTATTAAACAAGCTTGAAGACTAGTGATGCGCTTGCTCACGTCACCGCTCATTACGTCGCCGTCCGTATTCCTGCACACCGCGCTGCGCATACGTCATATCACATCGATGTCAGTGCCGACCTCGATGTTCTAAAGTGCCTGGCATTAATTAAGTCATTTTATTACCTCTTATTTTTTTAAGCCACATTTACAAAACTACAGTTATTTTTTTTTACTAAAAGCCATTGCAAAACTATTTTTCCTTAGTCATAATGATGAATCTCTTGACCTGACTATGAGAAACGAATGAAAACCTCAGTAAGTCACCTGTCGCTGAAACAAAATAAAATAAAATAAAGTAGGACCCTCACGGCGGCGTAGCACACAGGTGGCGCGTCTAAGACGTCCACCTCACGTGTTGCTGCACCGCTGCGACGTCGCAGCTCCGTCATGTTACATACAGTATGTCACAAGTACATGCATTGTGGGACATGCATAGTTGCATATATTATATACAATGGCATTGCTTCAATATCACAACGGAGCCACGACGTAGCGTTGCTCTACGATGCTCTGCTACGCACTGCTACGCACACCCGGAAGTAATTCAAACTACGGGCCACATTAACATAATATAATATCTGGAATTTAATATTTGTGTGTGTGTTTGGTTAGAAATGTTTTGGTTAATTTCGGCTTTGAGCACTGCTTAGTTTCATTTGCTAACAAATATTAGGCTTTGGTAGGTTCATAATTATGTTATAATAATAATAATAATAATCATTTATTTTCAGATTACTCAGATCCATAATGTGTTATAATGTGTTATTAGTAGGTAGAAACTCAATCAAGTCTCCATTTATTAAAAGTATAAACAACTGGAAATGTAATCTAATCAACTTAGAACCACCATCAAAACCTGCTGCCGTGAAATGTACATCATGGACAGGGAAAAATATATATTATCGTTTTATCCTTGTTTGAACTCAGATTTTGAACGTCTTGTTTCAAATTTAAACGAATATCATAACGTAATATTTTCAAACCCCTCCCCCCATCTATTCAGTATAGTCAGTCACCCCATATAAACAAAGATCTTCTTCATTTGAAATTATAACTGTCCTTTTATTAACCGGTGAAAAGGACAGCACCATCATTCCTTTTAGGTTGGGTTAGGTAAGATCTCCCGAGGGTTGCTAAGGAAAGAGACAGATATTAATTTTAAAACGTAAACACGTAACCCCGTAAGAGTCAACTGGGCGCCTCGGTATGCATGTCGCATGACGTGGGTTGTCAACTTGACACGTTCGGTTATACGCGAACGTTACGAAAATATGTTAATAAAGTAGAATAATAATTCATTCGTACATAGGTACATTGTACAGTATTCCCGTTCACAATCTAAAGTTACTTTTGAGAAAGCGAATAAGATTGTGTATAATAAACTGTAGTTCACTACATAAACAGAACACTGTATAGTCATCCTGCGCGCGCGAGGATGCTGTAAATGGTTTAAACTAAAAACAAGCAGTAAAACTTTATAGTTTTCTGCATTGTGTCTCGGAGAGTACCACAGAAGCTGCGCTAAGTCGTTTATAGGTACTTAGACAGACAAATATAACCACAGATCATAGAAGCAAGGAGATATGCCCTCGGCACTAAATTTCAGGAGTCCACATGTAGCCTGTCAACTCACGTCGGCGTGCGAGGCGGCCGCACCAACACATTTCTGGCTGGGCCGCTACATCGATTTGCTCGCCGTTCTTTACGTATAAACACAAGCGCTAGTTGTGGTTGTGCGTTGTCAAAGAAGCAATGAATGTCGGCGAAAGTTTTTTAATGTCGGTTGTTGCCTTAAATAAATAATATGCTATATTTCGGTCCCATCGGCTATGCTCCCGCGACAACTCTCTTTAACAAGAACTCTGTGAATATAATCCACGGTCGTGGCCTGTGTAGATAGACGGAGGTCACGGATACACACGGCTTGAAACTACAATTATTTCCGCCCGCCCAACATCGCCCACCATCACCGCGGACAAGACATAATATTTTTTCTAAATCGGTGTTTACGACATGCCCGGGAGAGTAACTGGACGCCCTCTACGTTTTTATCCTTCCAACGCGATAGGTAAAGCTTACATGTATGACATTTGGAACTTATATTATACAACATTATAACATAACGATAAATAATCGCTGAACTTACATGGAGGTGTTTTTGGTAGCCAATATAGAATCTTCTGAGTCACCCTGTATATATAGCTGTTCACGTCGCGCGGTGATAAGATCTGAGTGTTATCGTAACTTATTTCCCGTAATGGCGGCATTATTCCGGACACGGGCTTGTATCGAATACATTCCCGGTAATTAACGTTGATATTATTTATGATGTGCGACGTGAGAGTATCAGGATAGTCCCGCGCGTGTGCGCACAGAACAACGTTTATCCATGAAGCCCGTCGATATATGAAGCTGGTTCATTAGTCTCACGAACAGAAACTTGGAGGAGTCATTTATTTGATGTAACAAAGATATATCAAAGATGAACTAACTTGCTATAAGTAAATGCTTTTTAATTTACGATTCGTGCGATACGTACATACTTCTTTTCAAAAGAAATGGTTCAAAGTCATATATAATATATGTTTGTCAAAACAAAGGTTTTTCCTTTTAGTTTCACTTGCACTTGACTGTCGAGCTAATGCACAGAAGTGATTACTGTCAGTCAACACGCGTACCGCAGGATAGTGGCTTTAAACCGGGTCACAACCTGGGCTGATACTCCGGTGCGTCATAATGAGTGAGGTGTGTTCACAGTAGCGTGTGTGTCGCATGTGAGGTGTCTCATCGACGTGATGGCTTGATGGACCTGCAGTGGACTGTGGTTGCGGATAGCGCGGTGCGAGTGTACTTGCATTTCACTTAACGAGTTTATGTTATCGTGGTGCTACAGTCTGTTTATTAACACAAAGTTACACACAACATTAACATTTTTAAAAAACAACTACGAGTAACTAACTATATATGCGTAAGGGTGTGTGTGTTTTGTACGCTGGATGGTCAGCCGAAAATGCTGCACTTTGCACGATCTAGGCAGGTCTGTTTATTTGTACAATAAAGCACGTACGAAAAAGTGATACAAAGAACAGTATTTAAAATTCTAGGTGGTCCCGACCACAAGTACCTATGTAGGCTAAGTAATAGTCTAGGCTAGCAGCTCGATGATAACTCTGGACACCGCACAAACGAAACTTTTTAAAATGTGAATTTATTTATTTTGGTTTCTTTTAGCAGAGTAAAATTAAAACAGTTTTCAAATGATTGAATGGACCATAAAAAGCTCTTAGAAACTTTACCAATTGGAAAAGGATTTCCTTCCGTTAAAACTTGTGGCATGGTAGTGAGTTTGTAATGGAGCGGAGGGAGAAAAAGTGATAAGTTTATCGACAGGAGGGCACCGCCTGGCTCGTGCCATGGTGTGGACGAGCGGGGACGGGACCTTTTATTCATATTTTTGTGCAAATCTATTTATTCATTAGATATTTGTAACATTTTCTTCCCGTTTGCGTCAATTTTACACTTCCATGGAATTCAACTTCCATTCTCTTCTTCTCATTTCTCTGCGACACGCGAACAGTGTCAATTTGGCTGGAATACCTACACAATTACACAAGCAGTATGCAATACCGGACCAATTACCCTAACATAACCTTAGCCTCTCTATTAATATAATTCCTTCTATGACTGAAGATAATATTTTTTAAGGTTTACTTAACATTGTGATAGATGACCAACATAAGAGTTTATTGTTGTCGCAAGTGTACAGGCGAGACATTATTGTCGGTGCAATAAGCTGGTGGACAATATCCTGTGCATCCCCCACCCCTCCACCCCCCCCGTCTCATCCCATCACCCTCCCCACCATCGCTTACAATCCACCACCACGACTCACCGCTGTCACTTCACTGATAGTCAATACAATATAGCCTCCTTCACTTCCACCACGTTGTGAAGTACACAGCAATTATTGTATTACTCATAGTTCACAGTAGATTATATTGTATGTGCATATTACATGAAGACGACAGGTCGAGTTGGAAAGAAGAAATGTCAAAATATTTTATTATAAATGTTAATTTGTATAAATATAGAAGCATAAACAAACGTCGAACTCCACATCGGGACCACGGTGGGGACATCATCTCACGGTAGCACTCACTAGAGTGCCCTCGGTCGTTGACCCGGAGGATAAACACACTTGAAGTAGCCGCTGTACGAGGTCTATATCTAATTCACTTCCGGTACACCGAAGTCGGCGGAGGGGCTTGCTCGAAAAAGAATTCCTTGAAAAACATGTAGAATGTTTTAGTCTTGTTGTTGTTAACACTTACTCGAGACGCTGAAGATGAACTCAGCTCGATAGTTTCACAGATCTGTAACAAGAAATAATAATTTTATGAGAATACAGAACGTTACCATAGAACGACATGAACCTCGCACGTTACAGACCACAGACGCCTGTGACGTCGTTATATAACACCGGAGAGATAAAGTTACTCAATCTAGGTACTTTTTTTAGGTACCTACACCGATTCAATATTTAACGACTATAGAACTATTTATGTAGCGTGGATATCAAAGCAGTCGTCTGAAGGTCATAGTGTGTTTAACGACATTATTCTTCTCGTTGCTAAGGTAACTATGACGTATAACGGAATGAACATAAAAATCAGTCATTAAAACTCGGGCTGTCTGGCGTGAAATGTTACTCAATTAATAGATTCAACAATTCGTAAGGAACTATCTCGGACAAGTACTCTCGGCTGAAACTGTCGAGCAACTCCACTTGTCCGGACGAGAGCAAGGGTTAGCGCTGATCAAGAGTAGCGGTGGAAATTCAACATTTTCTGAAACTGAAAATCTCATTAACATTGTATAATTTTGTCTGCAAACGATAAGAGAAAAGGCAGGTCGAGGTACTAAGTTAATATAATGACTTCGCTGTAAAAATGTTTAAAATCGTTACGTTACTTTTGGTTGATGAGGGTTGGTGCCTGAAGCAGGCGAGCGCCAGCAGCTGCAGAAACTCTGCCACTTTCAATTCTTTAGAGCATCGTTATTATTTATTCCATTTACTACCCATCATAATCGGACAAATATGTTATGATGACTAATATGTATATGATACATACTGTTATGAGTTAGTTCCTACAAAATCGGTAGCGTCATTCGATATTAACGTTATGTGAAACGATGAGTATGACAAAATCAGTTAGGTATGCATATTTAGATTGTGACTTAAAATGTGTGCGACCCAATGTAGACCCGAACCAGCGGCGCGCGCGCGGCTGTGGGAACATTTACATAATCCAGCGTCCACCCCTCTAAGCCCAAATCCCTCTCCACTGAAATAACTGCAAAGTGAGTAAATTACGCATCAGCGAGCTGCAACCGAGACTCGGGACATTTTTAGGTTGACTGTATGACGTTAAAGTTTCAATATGGCGCTCATTCGATGGATTTAGTATTCAAATCGGGGGTTGGACAATATTGAAGCTGAGTGGATAAACGCGGCGTGTTACTTATTACCATTCTGTTACTTTAATCTGACAACAAGAGAAAAACTAAAAGTGGACAAAGGCGACCTTATCGGTAAAAGCGATCTATTCAAAACAACCTTAACGTAACGATAAATATACACATAACTACTATATTATACACATAACTATTATATAATAATCACTCAAACGCAATTCTACTCGCATGAGTCATTAGAAATATTGCTACTTAGCCTACATGGAAACAAAAGTACTTACGAATATATCTTATAATTTTGTTAAAATTATTGTGACGGAGTTGGGAATGTGTTACGGTAAAATCCCGAAGTAAATCTCAGGATTTACCGTACTTCGAGTCTTTACGGTATCAGGATACACTTATAGTAATCGCTCCACCGGTACAACTGAGTATTTAATCCACTAAGTAAACGTGAACCTTGCCTGAACTGTATTCTATCTAAACTTACACACTTGTATTAGAAAAGCGGGTCATCGACCTCACAAATTCGCAACGACAGAACAACAAAAAGGTAATTCGGAGAACATAATTTCTATTTAATGTCGTCTACAGAAATAAATTGTAAGTCCGTGAGACGGGCCACCTGGAGCCAATGTTCCCGTCGGTCACACTTACCCATTGTACACCGCTTAAGTAAACGTAAAGCTCACTCTCAATGGAAGTAATCTGTCTGTACTGAGATGTTCTCTTAATAACTACAAAATAGTATAAGTCATGTTCGCATCATAAATAATTCATAATTTATACGTGGTTTTCAGGATTTGTGCCCGGTTATTGGCAATAGACTCGCTTCCTATTACATGGGACTTAAACAGCGGCGAGGAGTAACTGTATATACTTTACATCTTATGTCTACCCTTTCGGGGATACAGGTGTGGTGGTATGTTATGTGTAGTATAGAACAACTTGCTAACCATCACCTAATGTAATTGATACAATATAGGTAATTACAATTGTTCACTTTTCATTAATTGTAAGTGCGATGTGGTTAATCAGATGTATGGACCTCGCCTAATATTATAGAAGCTTAAGTAATTACTCAACATTAGCGGCCATGCGTCGCGGTCACATAGTCATTATTCTACCTAATTTAAGTGGATCTATCAATCACTCTGATTACGCATGGATTACACGCCGCCTGAGTGATCAAGTGAATTACATAAAACTGTGTATGCCTTTCCGGTCGCGGGTCTTTTATATTGTGTATTCATCCGTGTGGAGAACAATATCGATATAATAAATCCACTGACCTCTGATATAACTTAACGGAAAAATATGAAATATTGTTTGCGAATAATAAAGATCACCTCTATAATCCTGACCCGAACACAGTATGAAGCAGATTATATTACCGGAAGTGAGATTGAACTTTGGAACTATTGACACGATCTACTTTTAGTTCTGTAAAAGGTATTTTAGCGTGACTTATTGTAGGTTTGCCTCAGGTGGTATTACCGATTTGGTCTATGTGTCTATGAGGGCTCCCACCAAGTACCTACAACAACAGGCCTGAGGATGCTCGTAGTCTGAGAGGATTGAGATTGATTGGAGAGAATCGGCGCCTGGTGGGCCGGCGACTATAAGTGCTGACAGAAGAAAAACGTTAACCACGGCGGTGGGGTCGGTATCGGAGTCCTGAAGTTGTTTGTTGTCGCAAGGTGGTTGGCCCCGTCAGACAGTGCGAGGGAAACAACACATCTCACTCTCTGCTGCGACTAGCGAATAAAGCAATAGGTGCGATTGGTCAACCAACAAATCAGAAAGAGATCATTGTGTACGTCGTGCAAGTGGCGACGGCGACTCCTAAACCTACCCCGGGTTGTTGTGGTGGGCTCTGTTGTGGCTGGCGATACCGAGAAATACTGTTAACACGTCTCCCTACCAGGCACAGATCTTAGAACCCTACGTCAACTGCAAGTTGAGTTTTCACCGCAGTTCCCGATTTTATTTTCAATAAGTATCATTAATAATTATATTTTCCAAGTTTGTATTTTATTAACCAAGTTTTTAATCTGATACGTTGTCACTATTGATAGTTGTAGCACTTAAGTCTGAACCTAATTCCAAGTAGGCATATAAGTACCTAAACTTCAATGTTTATGTCGGCTAAACCCTGAACGGAGGGGGACTTGCCAAAAATGTAATTTAAAGTTGCGCGGGCGTCTTACGCCGCCGCCGCCGTGCCGCAACTATGTGGCAAGTTAATCCAAGTTGCGGTTGTGCGAACTGATTGGCGGTTATTGTTTACAATAGCAGACACTATTAATATAAATATTTTATTTTTTTCTTGTACTTATCTAAGTAAAGAGTATGGAAAATGTGTTTTATAGGTCATTTATATCCATATTCTTAAATAACTTAAGTTAACTTACATTCAAATTGAAATTCATTACAAAGACCAATAATTATTAAAATCTATTGAACTTGGAACTGCTTTGATTTCGACAATTTTGCTTTATCATGGCTGTAACATTTATGTTTTAACGGGAAACGTACTTTAAATTGCGTATCAGACAGCCTCATTTATATCACATTTAATATCATTAACATATCTTCAAAGCTAAATTATGTTCCAAACATCTCGAAAATAATTAATTAAGTACTTATAAGTATGTTGAATATTAGCTTTTGAATGTTACCTACTCTGAATACAATTGTCCCCGGAGGTGAAATATTACGGTTTGTTCAACACGCCACGTCTGCGCCACGTACGGTCTGCGTCACGGCAACATATCATATTTAAGATTAGTTAAGGATTATTTGCAATCAAACGCGTCGTCGGTGTTGCTCTTGGAAGTGTGATTGTGGCCGCATTACAGCGTGTGCGGGCGATGTATCACAATGGTGGCTTTACATACTCTGAGCAAATTCCTGCTAAGCTCTGTATTTATGGCGCGACGTGAGAAGCAATCGGGACCAACACGTGTGGCGCCCGCCCGTGTGGCCTGCACCTGTACTGGGCTGTTATATACTCATCCTAAGTGTATATACTCGTATAGCATGATAATCTCCGCGAGCGCAGTCGTCATGACAGTATTGTACACATCTTGGAGGTCATGTCAGAGAGATTTTATTAAATTTAAAGCAAGGCGATACTTTGAAAGAAATTGCCCAAAAACTCGTCAATACAGCCCTGCTGCACGGAGTTTATAACGAGGGCCGACCTTCATTACACAAGTAGAACATACATTTTAATAAACGCTGCGAACAAGTGTTGTTGGTGTTCAGCGTTTATCTTGTATATTGGGAGGCACAAGACCTGAGCATATTGATATTAACTTATTACCAGCCATCATGAACCAATGCATACTTACCTACCAACAAACCACTTCTATCAAATACCTTTTGTGAAAAGTTAAGATGTAATTATATTTTTAGTAGGTGTACTTATACTTAAGTGTTCAGTTAAATACTCGATACGTGCATTGTACAACAAGAAAATAACATTTTCACATAAGAAGCAGGATAGTTAAACGAGGATATTATTTGTCATGGTGGCATATTCAAGATACTGCACGTTGCACCAGCAGTTACTCGACATGACAACAACACCTTAGAGGAAGACTTAATTTATTATCACTAGTAAATGAGCTGCTCCTGCGCACTACCACACTAACAGACGACCTCTCATAATACCCGCCATGATACTCGTAATTGTGAACACTACACTTCACTTGCCTGCTATACTACCTCTAGTTCAGCTCAAGATACTTCACGGATAATTCTGAAAGTTGAGGAGTCGATTAGAATGATGACACGATGCGAATGGTGACATGGGCGAGCCACCATGATGTGTTGATGAGGCAGGGCCTACATATTGCAAGCTATCAATCTTGATGGAATATTCTAGTCACTAATATAGTGATATCGTGAATAGTATCGGATTAAATCGACCACATTATAGGATTATTATTCCGGTCAATGATGTGCGTTCGTGCGAAACTCTTTCCTTCCTTTTAACATTTCACTATTACACGACAATTCGTTTCCACCACAAAATATTTAAATATAATATTTCAAAGGTAGAGCTTTGTGAAAGCTTCCTTTACTTTCCTTATAACGTTACGGTTCGATACATAACTCACAGACGTACCTTTTCTAACAGATTAATAATCATGGCGTCGGCGTCGCGGGAAGGGAATCAATGAATCACGACTTCATATTAAAATCCTATATTTTGGGCGCAAATCATCGCAATCGAATCCTCTAGAGGGCTGTAATAATTATCATACTGTCATAGAAATTGACTTATGGTGCTGACGCCTCTGTCTTCCTTGTCTCATCGCATACACCTCAAGCCAGTCATGCAACTACTCAAACAGATGTTTGTAAATTATATAAATACCTATATGAATAAACAGGTACTGTCTCTACTGACTCACTAGCAATATAATTATTCAACATGTTTATTATAGGAACATTTTCTCATTTATTAATAAGTAAAATGTTATAATTTCTTGCAAGTATTTTATATTGCATATTTTTTTTCAAAACGCACAGCGCATCGTGCTCCTCACGACCGCACGTTGATGCATGTCGAAATGTAAATGTCTTACCTACCTACTTGCATCTCGTGCAAACGACGTTTTGAAATTAGTTTGTAAGACGACCAGTATTGGGTTGCGCGAGTTGCGCGCCGTGTGGGAGCGTGTCGTCGCGTGCGATAACTTTTGCAGATGCTCATTAATTATGTATAAATTGTTCGAGTGTTTGAGTCTCAGCGATATCAAATTATGAGCAATTCAGCTGTTTAACAAGGAAAGAAGCTCTCTCCCGTTCGTACTCGTAATAAGTACCCAATATATGAGAAGCGGAATTTTGGAAACAGTAAAATGTAATTTATTATCTTGATGTGTCTACACCGGCTCGGTGAACGCGTATACATCTTTGAAAGCTTAATCATTGAAGGTTATTTTTGTATGTTCCGCGAAATATTTTGCTGGTTTGTTTAGAGTAATGCTATAAAAATCATTTGCGTCTATTTTTGCGAACCGTGAAGTGGAATAAATAAAGATCAAAGTGTTGTGCCAGCGCGCGCCCGCGACCTACCGGCACTAATAAACGTCGCCTTGTTGTGGAAACACGGAGGGCCTTTTGATTCTCATCAACAAAATCGCAATTTCTTTTTATGAATTTCATTCCGAGTACAAATTGAGACCACAACGTTTTACCTGGATTGAGACTAGCTTATTGTTTCCTATTGTGATGCGAGGCTTTGTTAACAAAACTCACTTCCGACTGTGACTTTTCACAAAGGCGCTTATGTGGTTTTCACTGCGAAGCTATATGATACGAAATCTGAAGCAGATTAGAGACACAATCCCTTCAACCGTAAAAGACATAATCTCTCTGTCGGTTTTACATGCACAGAAAGACGGGTTTTGTGATTTTTATTCGCTTCCAGTCCAGCTTGGAAGTATCAAGCGTATGTTCAGCCAACAACAACAAACAACAACTGGAGACAGCTGACAACAACCCGCCACATCGCACCACACGACACCCAACGCCGCCGTCAACGAGACGTGTAAACTCGTCTCGAACTACAACATCGAACCTTCACGTTTCACGATCGTATCGAACGTTCATTAGAAACGGTCATTACTTTAGATTACTGAATACCTGACTGCATATTAATGGAATTCCACACTAGTGGAAGGCGTGAGTGGGGCCGAAGCCAACACGTAGAGGCCCCTCAACACAATTTAATCTAACTGTGATGGTGACACCCACGGCGCATGGGTGACACTACACTTATTATTATTACCGTTATAAACGGCGATACGGCTCACCATCTACCACGTTGGTTTAACCATATACTTACTTAGATTGTTTCGAATTTAGCCGAAGAGTCTAACAGAAAGCTCGGTGAGACGTGGGCACAGTTCATCTCGCGATGGATGTATGCAGGTATAGAGGTAGTTAGGGTGAGCTTATGTTATTATTCGTATGTAGTTATGCTAACTTCATAAAAAGCTGTACTGCAATTTTTCAGCTAAATTGCAGGTCAAATTCTTTCCGCGTATACAAACCGTACCTTGTACGTGACAGAACACGGGTGGTATTCATTTGATACAAACTTATAGTACAAAGCTGCAGTTTTTATTGAAATAATACGGAATTTGTAAAAAGATGCAGCTGTACTGGGTTACGATTTAATTAATAGCAATGGATACCGGACATAAGGACAGCGCAGCGCCGCCGGTGTATGTGTGTGTACTGCTATATAATACGTACCACACACACGCGCACACACTCAGTCGTCACAATAGGAAACAACAAGTAAACACTTTTTAACGAATTCATTAAGTAATTTACTCATAATTTCCCCTCGCCCCGCCGGTGACAGCCCTCCCGGGATCGTATCTAACTAATATAGTGGACGATTATTACCAAAATATTGTTTTTTGACCTGTTAATGTAATGAATGGAAAATGAAAAACAAAAGAAATTAACTGTTAGGTAATTAATAAGTACCACAAATTACCGTGACTAACCATAGCAACCCTGTCAGGGTTATTAAGTTATTATTGAGCCGTCAGAGGCCCTTGGCATGGCTTAAAGGAATAAAAGACTATGTAGTTACTTACATCAGTAAGTAGTAAAAACATGTCTTCTGAAGCAGTGAATCAATATACATTGGTGTTAGTGTGTGTCTAGTCAAGTCGTTGAAGCTGAGAGCAACACGCCGGTCACCTGATACGAGCTGCGAGCGACCTCCGACGTGGAGCCTGCATTGTCTCACGTATTGTGAGACAATGTACGCATTGTTTCCATTGAAAACCTGTCACCTAATGAAAGGACATATTAACGTTAGCTAAGCGGCAGGTACCTCATTTTCAAGACTATAATAACGATCTTAATCATTTTGTCAGAGATGTTTTATACAGGACAAATAAGGTTATTTCAACCCTGTGTCTGTCATATGTCTGTGAGACCGGAGCCTCGTAATGTGTTACGACCGTCATGATGCGTCCTGGTGCGGTCCAGCACGCAGGTACATCCTGTGCCCATGGTGTGCGGTGTGACCCACTTCAACGTCACCTCACTACATCTGCCTGCGTGCACAGTTACACAGACACGTTTAGAATATGGTATGAATGTATTTGTACTGTGAAGGCCAAGTTATTTAGGAGTCTGATACGACATGATGATAACTCTGAAGGTTGAAACTTAAAATTAGCTGGAAAATTTCGTAGCTATCTGTGACACGTAAGGTTATCGTATTGAAGATCTATAATTATTGCTTAGAAATAATATGTAAGTACCTACGAGACATACAATACATAATTATTATTTCAATAAATTATTATAATTGTGTATGTATTTACTTACAGCTTTGAACGGCCATAGATGTTATACTATTTGAAGTTTAGCTAAAATTATTTTAGAGTGATGATTTTGAACAAATAATATTTTTATGATAATAAGAGGAACTAAAGTTCACGTGAAAGGGTCATTATTGAAGGGGCAAACCTTTTGAAAAGTTTGACAATTAGCTACGCCGGGCACCAGCTTCCCCTGGTGGCCGTTGAGCGTAGGCTAGGCGGGAATATAATAAGTACTGAAAATAGTGTTTACAAAAAGTAAAATCACTTACCAAGGGGTCGCGCGGGAACTAAAATTATCACTCACCACTTTTCGAATGTTTGAAGTGTTATGATGTATTTTTGAGTTGTTGTGTGTACAATAGGTGTGTTTGTGGCACAAGGGGGTTGAATAACGTCAGCGGTTTAAACAAAAACAAAATTGCGGGGTGCGGAGAAGTTAGAAGGCGCGGATTGTAGCCATTTTGAAATTGGCAACCAAAAGTTAAGTGGCTCGCCAGAGGGCGCTGCAGTAGTGATACCACAGGTAAAAAATAATGCGATAACGTTAAAAATAACTAACGCTAATAATGGGCGTTACTAACAATAAATGCATTAAATGCGATGTTTTCCGACAGAACTTTTAATGAGAAGAATATGTATAAACATCGGTGCAAGTGTACAGTTGGATTTTAGTTTACAGAGCAGAGTTGTATGTCTGAGAGCGGTAATTAGCGCCGACTGTACCGCCGCCGTAAAGGTATAATTATTCAACATTAGTCTCCTTTGTAGTTTGTTTACTTTGTGACTAAATTAAATGCTTCCTTGTTACATAATTTATATCTTTCTTAGGAATATACATATTTGTTTCTAAACTATAGGTACTTAACAACTTATAAGTCGGAGCAAATATTACCCCCGCCTGCACATTCTTCGAAGTGTGAACAAATCACGTCTGCCCGCGATTCCCGCGATGTAGCTCAGTTCGTTTGCGTCAAAGGAGCAACATTAAGAAGCGAGCCGTGAACGAGGCTGTAACGACGCGTGTCATTGCGTGTGGGGGCGTGTTGCACGTCAGCGTGTTGAAAGCTCGTCATGTACAGATTAAGAGTTACATTACTGAAGAATTAGGACCTGTCAGTTTTTAGGCGTGGCTTTTTTGATTATAGATTTGCCGCAACTACTTGGCCGGACAAATGGAGAGCGCTGAGGGCTCTCACCTCCTATCTATGTCATCCAAAGCCGCTAGATTCGTATTGGCCGACACACGCGCAACCGACGTGGAATCTTTTCAATGTTAACTTTACAAAGTGTTTGTTCAGTGTGGTACACATTCACCGCCACAGCTAACTACAAGAACACTTTCAAACTGATTAATTACTAATTTTTCATTTCCTATCTCCCGCCGCCCCTCTGTTGATAGCTCACTCCCGGAAGACAATTAACTTAATGTAGTAATTGTTCCATTAAAGAATTACAACACATTAGAAGACAACACATAAGAATTAAACAATTACAACCATAATTGAAGAATACAAAGTGTAAGGAAGTTTCTTTATCGTGATTCATTGTCTCGGTACGCGCGCGCCTTTAGTTTCGCTCGGCGTAGACCGAACTGACCACTCCCTGGGACACCCCCACACCACACATGGAGTGATATTCATGATGGCGAGCTGTAGCCTGGTGTGGCTGCGCCCTGCAGAAGCGACGCGACATATAAAGGAGCTTCAACCATCAGATAGATTTTAACTACAGTGTAGATGAGTGTACGCTGTCCTCCTGTCACGTCTATTGTTGGTTTTCAAGTCGCGTCGCCGTACTACTGGTGAGATGTAGAGTATACAATATTAATGTATGACGTCACCACGGGACTGATGGACGTGTGCCGCGACCACCACCCGCCCGCCATTCAGTTCTGTCATTAAATGATCAAAGGTTCATCTTTGCCCCGGGGTGCAACATGTTTATTTCGGAATTCACCAATTGAAATCTAGTTCTAAGCTGTTATTTTGACCTCTGTTTAAAGGTCTAAATCACATCAAAATCTGAGTTATATTAAATCAATATCACCGTGTATCACATGACAACACGAAGAGTTATGAATTCAGCGCGCGTAATTGAATCGCGGGAGAACCGTTCAATTAGGGAGATGAGTGGATTGACGCGCACACGCGTACACCGCGACATATTTACCGATAATTACACGCGCACGACGCGACAAACCACACGGTCTATGTTACAATCCAAGGCATACAGGGTCGATTATATGTAAAATCCATTCACGCAGCGTTTACGAAATCTTTGGCTTGACGTCATTTCAGACTTGCTGGTATATATTATGTTTATAAACGGCAATCTCACTACCGTACTATAAACTGTGGGCTTTGATTGACTATTCAAGCGTAAACATGCACGCATAACTTTATAATTCATTTCGCACCATTATTTTAGCTTAAACATAATGAGTCCGTCTCTTTATAATCCCAATTATGACTTACTAGAGTACTGTTACAATCACTACAACTAACGAAATGATTACCAATTGCGAGCGATTTAGTTGTTAACAAGTTGCGGCGCTCAAAGTGTATTATCACGGCGCGGCGCGGCTGAAACAGTGACCCAGTGGACGAGGGGAGAGGACTCCCGGGGGTTTGTATTCAAATCAGAGGTCGGACAAATGTAATGTTCAAGTTTGAAGTGTTCTGCTCGGACTGGACGCTTTGTATGTTGTAGACATCCCGTGTGTGCTATCGGTACATAATGGCAACATGGATACCGTCTGTATAATACTATGATTTTGTGACGTACTTAATATTATTTTTGTCCTCGTACTAGACGCTTTCCAAATGGTAACAGATTCAAATCCCACAGACGTTATAAATATTTGTTTAACTATCAAAATTTGTTTCGCCTTCAAATTGATTGGGCCGCGGAGTGGCTAATGTTTCCATTTTGCCGTGAGTCGAGTGATTGATTAACTGGAAGCAATCTTAAAACAATTTCCTTCCTTTCAGAATAAATCAATGTAATTAGTGAGCAGAGCCGCGAGACGCGCGCCACGCCGCCCGGAGCCGGAAAATACCTTTATATTTATTTACTTGATTGGACCTAGTACTCGGACCTTGTGGAGGCTGGATGACGCTGGGAGATGATGCTTTATGAACTTGATACTCGTTTTAGTGTAGGTTGCGAGGGTCTGGTTTACCAAGGTAAGAATAACGATCGTAGAGATTTATTATTATCGTTAAGTACATATAATGTTCCAGTGTTATTATTTCTCAGTATTGTAATCGCGCCAACCAGGTGTCGCAGGTGTAGGTTATCATTTTTTTTCAACAGTACCAAACTAGGTACAAAGTGGTTTCAGTTAATTTCTGAATCCTTACAAAGCCCTTACCTTACAAAATCTTTATTACATATTACATTTTATTGTTCCCACGGCAATTAACAACGTCGAGCAAATTTCGTTTCTTAAAAGTCATTCCTAATATTATGTAGACTTCATTTACAATCAAAGGCTGCAGGAATTTTAAAGCAATTAATTATTTGTGAGTAAGAGCAAAGCATTCGTCGATAATTGAGAATAATTATTTATATAATATGCGCATCGTGGTGCGGGGTATCCCGTGACACGGCAGCTTCCTCCGTTGATGGAGCACAACGATGTACAAGGGCCGCCGGTGGCCGGGCTGAGCCTCTTTCATCTCGCGCGTGATGCTGCACAATCCCACACCATCCAGCCTACAACCACAATGCTACAAAAATAAAGAAGCTTTTTTTCCTGCTTAACATGCAAATTGCCCTAAAGTTGATGAGAATGTAAATAAGGTCTCCCGTTTCATCTCTCCTGCGGAACCATTAAGTGTATTAATTTAAAGCTGTTTGTCGTGCGTGCGACGTCTGTTAGCTGCGAGATGTGTTATAATCTCATTTATAAAATTAAGTACGTGCTTACTTATATTGTTATTTTTTAAAGAACATTCTTAATGTCTGTTTAGCATTTGTTACACCTGTAAAAAATACTAATGTCTTTATCATTGGACCGCCTCATAGTTCTGTTAAACACTCTTATTACTCTGTAGTATTTATCCGCCGTAGAATAATTACTACATGATACCTCTCTAGAATTTAATATTTTAAACGAAGAATCCTGTAATTTTGTCACTCGTTTATTTTGCGAGAACAAAAATACGCTAAATTACTAAGATATTTATATATTCGTAGCAGTTCAAAAGAAAAATCTCGAGGATCGTATATTTGTTTAAAAGAGAACATTCATTATTAAATCCAATGTTCTTTTGCCGAAGTAGCGCCTTTAAATATAGGTATAATGTGAGGTATTGAACTCGCGAGCACCAGCGAAGCAATTACACTTTGCGAAGTTTTTTTTTCTTAGAATATAATTAAATGTTCTTCAATAGAATACTGATAAGTGCGCAGTGGAAGTTGTAATGGGCAGCAGCTGTGCTGTGTCTCTCATTGGGTACCCATCAGCTACACCTCATTTATTCTGGTCTTTACTAATTGATTCAGCGATTAGTCTTAGTACCTACGTATGTACCTACAACTATATCATTATATAGGTAAATTATGGCATTAAATCTGCAGCATAAAATGCAGATAATGAACTTTTTAATTTAAATGATTAGATTTCTATTACCTTACGATGTAAGCCAATTTGCTAGAACGTAACGCATTAACATTCTAGATAAATGGCTGTCATAGAGAGCTACGCCGGGCGCCAGCTTCCCCTGGTGGCCGTTGAGGGTAGGCTAGGCGCGAACATAATCATGGGAACAGTGTTTGTAAAGTAGAATCACTTACCAAGGGGGCGTACGGGAATCAAAACTATCACTGACTACTTTTCAAGGATTGAAAATGATGATGATTTGATGTTATGGTGTAAGTATTTTTGAGTTGTAATGTGTACAATGGGGTGCGCAAAAGTTAGAAGGCGCGAGTTCCGGCCATGTCAACATTAGAATGTGAAGAATAATAAGTGGCTCGCCAGAGGGCGCTGCCTTAGTGATACCACAGATAAGAAATAAAGCGATAACGTTGAAAATAACTAACGCTACTAATGGAGTTATAAAACCCGCATTATTTTTTTGTTAATTTCTTATAATCGCGTTTCCACCACTAATAATTCTTCCTATTGTCGATAATCATTAAACACTGGATAAAACATAACAAGCTAAGCATACTGGTCGTATCCTCCATCTGGTACTATCTCTAATTCTACCGTGCAAATAATCTCGTTTCATAATTAGGAGCCTATTCTGAAATTGAAGTATTTTAATTAATTTATAAACGGAGTACCTCAAAATATCTTCAAAGAATCTGTATAAGTAAACCTACCTCGTGTTATAAGATACTTGGAATCGTTACAAAAGCAAATTTATTACTATTAATACCATTTGTGTTATTTAAGCATTTTTTTATTGAATTCTTCTAGATTATAATATATTCAAATATACATAAATAATTATTATTTACCAATCATGTATAGAGACAGTATAAGTCGATAACAATCTAGGTACTTCCATAGCAATAAAATATATATTTTGTAGCATCGTTAATGTGGGTAGAAAATAGTATAAAATACATGGGTATTATAAAATTGAGTCTACACCGTAACCACTGTCGTATATACATCGGTGTGTTGCATCTACTTTAAGACGCTCACAACAAAACCTGTACAGCGCGTGCACAGGTTAACTGATATAAATCGTTTAAACTTAGGTATAATAGTTTGAATTTGAATTTGTAATTGGGTTGAGCAATCAATTGGCGGGGCCGGTATCATCCACGTGCCGTCTTTTTCACTTTACTAGAGTTAAATTAAATATGTATAAATTATATTATATAAAGCTACAAACCCATGTACTGACTGACTGACTGACTGACTGACTGACTCACTCACTGACAGAGTTGTTCTCCCAGAAGGAGCCTCGGGGGGTAAAAATGATGTATGGGGGGTGTAATCGAGATCTTCCGGTGAGTATGGGAAAACTTCCAGATCTTGGAAAACTGCTCCGCATCAGGGAGACACCCTACAGTCTGGCGCAACTATCGCACCTGGAACGATTCTTTTTTCACGAAACCTATTAAAATCTTGGTCAAATTCTATCGTGGGTGAAAAAAAATCAAAATGGCGGATAAACAAGATGGCCGCCATACAAATTTTTGTTTTTCAAGAAAATGTCTTGGGGGTAAAAACTGTGTACGGAGGTGTAATCGGAACGTCTTGTTGAGTATGGAAATACTGCTAGATCTTCGAAAACTGCTCCGCATCAGGGACACACCCTACGGCCTGGCAAAACTATAGCACCTAGAACATTTTGGTTTTCACGAGACATATTTAAACCTTGGTCAAATTTAAATGCAGTTGAAAAAAAAACAAAATGGCGGAAATTCAAGATGGCCGCCATACAAAATTTTGTTATTCCCGAAAATGCCACGGGGATAAACATGATGTATTGGGGGTGTGATCGGAACGTCATCTTTGAAAACTGCTCCGCATCAGGGAGACACCCTACGGCCTGGCAAAACAATTGCACCTGGAACATTTTTGATTTCACGAAACCTATTTAAATCTTGGTCAAATTTTATCGCCGGTGAAAAAAAAACAAAATGGCCGAAAAACAAGATGGCCGCCATAAAAATTTTTGTTTTTCCAGAAAATGTCTCGGGTGTAAAAATGATGTATAGGGGTGTGATCGGAACGTCATCTTGGAAAACTGCTCCGCATCAGGGAGACACCCTACGGCCTGCCGAAACTATCGCACCTGGAACGATTCTTTTTTCACGAAACCTATTTAATTCCTGGTCAAATTCAATCACCGGTGAAAAAAAAAAACAAAATGGCGGAAAAACAAGATGGCCGCCATACAAAATTTTGTTTTTCTAGAAAATTCCTCAAGGTCAAAAAATACGTATAGGGGTGTGATCGGAACGTCATCTTGGAAAACTGCTCCGCATCAGGGAGACACCCTACGGCCTGGCAAAACTATAGCACCTAGAACTTTTTGATTTCACGACACCTATTCAAGTCTTGGTCAAATTCTATCGCGGTAAAAAAATGGCGGTAAAACAAGACACGCGAGCAGCTTGCTGCGAGCCAACCACGCGACATCTAGTTATATTATATATCTAAATATATATAATATATATTGTAATATGATAAAGTCGTATCGCATTGTAGCACACAACTTTGGTAACCGCCGCTCCACGCGTAGCATGGCAGTCTCCCGCGCCGCTACGCGCTACGAGTTTGCTACGCCTTAGCTACGGTATCCAACTAAACTAAACCTTTTATACACTGAAATACTTCAGCAGCAGTAAATATTTATATACGCCATATGAAGTTGTCACAATTGGAAAATGTAATTCTTGAGAGACTTCTACAATAAAATATGTTCACCAATTTGAACTTGCAGTCGAAGCTCGAAGCATAAAATGTGGCAAGTCCCGCCGGGCGCCGCGTAAGTGCGGAAATTAAACGGTGGTGGCATAAATGTATGTTATTTGAAACCCAACTTCGATTCCCATTACCGGGTGTCACGAGGTGACGCCACCGGCTCGCAGTCACACTGCACACACATTATATAAGCCAAATTTTCTGGTCAATTATTACCCTTATTCAAGACGAACGATCTGCGGGACGGTTACATACACTGATACCGAGAAGAATGGTATTTGTGGTTTAACAGTGTCAGCCAGGGAGGGTAATACATAATTATTTATTTAATTGCCATCTTTTGGAAATACGTAGAAAGATCAATGACCCTTGTCAAGTTCTTAATTTTTTTGATTTTGACATCAGAAATCCTTTGTAGTGATCACGCTGCGAACTGTCACGATGTCACGCATAGCCTCTGTTACAACCCCACCATCAGTACGTCGCTCACGTTGCGCTTAACAAGTTGTTTGTATACCGTTACGCGCGGATAGATGTCTGTTTACTGGCGTAATATTTCAGGTAAGTAAAGCTTTCAGCACAAAATTATAACAACAAATATGTGCGTCATAAAACACGTATTCCCGGCGTTCTTTTAATTTACAGGTTTCACGAGAACCATCTACATATTTAATCCTCAGTGATGAATTTTCCCGAGATGTGAACCTATGCCGTTCCTGTGTTCACCAAAAATAAAAGAAAATGTCCGCCCGTGGGTCGTGATATTTGAGAATTGATACACCAACTTATTTATTGCGAACGTTAAAAAAAATTGACATTGAGGTCTCATAATGAGACTATCATTAACCTAGAAAGTATAACTTTGTGAAAGTTTGACAGTAAAATGACGTTGATCGTTAAACAATTTCAGCGAGGGGGACTGTTCCAGAAGTAACTGAAGGAGGTATCATGAGGGTGGAAGTTAGAAAGTTGATCGACGGCTTAACGTCGTAATGCCGACGACGCGGCGACGTAGAGTAGTTTAAATATGTTATTTTGTTGTTTTCGTGATATTTAAACTGAAAAAAATAAAACACAGAACATCAAGGTCTTATTTATAATTCTAAAGTAGGTACGTGTTAACACCCAACGCTGTAGCGCATACAAATATATCTTGAACGCTGCTGAAAACGAAACTCTACTGCTAGACTTTCAAAACATATATTATTTGAATTGTAATTCATCAGTCGTAGATAGACGGACAGAATACGTTCTTTATTCAGCTTTAAAACATTACTATAAAGTCCTCTTAGATTTTCTTCTACATTAATAACATTACATTGTGAGGACGATGACTCCGCGAAATAAATACAATTGGAAAAATCCTGCTCGATCACGCGCTCGTCGATAACAAGCTTAACTACGTAGAATCTGGTAAAGTACATCTTAGAGCTAATGTGAGGGTTCCATCTTGCGAGGGAGGCATAATTATATTGAGACGGGAGACGGGGAAGGACGACCTATTTTCAGGTGTATTTTGGGAACCAGAGTTATGCTGAAGTGGGACCGAGTAAAAATATTAGAAGCGGTCAAGTTCCGATGCTTTCCTTTCCGTGCATGTCGAACAAACCGACAAAGAGAGTGCGTCCTTTCTAACGTTATCGGGCGATGGGTGTCACCTTACGGTTCATTAATTTTATCTTAGGACTTTGTACCAACAGTGACCACATTTTGTGTTCGGCTAGCTTGCGACTCTGTCCACCTCGTTAGGGAGTGAGTTTATGTATATCGTTTGCAGACAAAACACCGACACCGGAGCAGGGCGCATCATTACTGCGCTGTGAGATAGATACGGCTGTGTTGACTACTGTATTCCTTCCACATCTGAGTCTTTGTGACGGGGTTGGTTAATAATTCAACAGCTTGCTCCGGCGGGAGGCTCTGTGTTGCAAAGATAGTGATCTCCGGTACTAACATACTAGGAATATGTTGATATTTATTATTATCATTGACTCGTAGAAGAACTACCTAACTAGAGCTTCATCATCAGCCGTACGACGTCCACTGTTGGGCTTACCTGCTCTTTAAAACAAAATAGCTTATTTATAGAGCTTATAACAAATTATGGTTTATTTACAATTTGAGAGGGAAATAGCAAAGTAACAAAGGTCAAAGTTCCTTTACTTTAGTAAAAAATGCATAGAATATTGAAGAAGGATATTATCGTTAGCAAATGCAGGTTTTAATAAAAGTCATGTGACGCATTTTGTGACGTATCTAGTATATACTTGACATCATAGGGAGCAGAGATTCGTGCGGTGGGCGGGCCGTGTGTGCATCACCTTATAGTGAGTGGGATTTGTATTCAAATCAGGGGCCGAACAAATATTAGCGTTGGAGCGAGCACGGGCCCGTCCCCACACCAATTAAGTGATGTAGAGTTAAGGGTCGGCGGTCGCGCTAAATGTTAGAGATTTGAGTTTAAGTTTTACCAAACACTTTGTATTAAGTTAACACTGTATGACGATGAGAAATGTAAACATTATTATTAAACACTCATAAGATTTTTGTCTTTGTTTATAGTTTAGCACTTTACTGACAGCAAATATATTGAAACATCTTCAAACCACTTAGCAGCCCATATTTTATCTCTCGACAGCTGCAGTACTGTTCAACACACCTCATCATCGTTATGTTCACATCATCCACCTCATACATCATACATTCCTTTCTCAATAAATCTCTGCTTGTACAGTGTACTCTGCAAGTCATAAATATTTATAAATACCATCGTTTAGTGCAGACCGGAGCTCGGAGGGCTATTTCTAGATCCGTGTTCACGGCGTGATGACAAGTATGGAAAGAGATTTTTTTTTGGATAATTTCTACATTATAATCTGCTGTCTAATAATATCTCGATTGAAATGTAATAGAATAGGATTGTAAAAATTGGTACTAAAAATAATAGTTCTTAATTAACAGTATTTTAAAATAAGCGCCGGTAGAGCACATTTCCAACCCTAACAGGCAACGGTTAATAAGCATTTTTCTGATTTTTTTAACAAACAATAGATTTCCTTTTTGAATGTTCACCCTCAGCGCAGGACGTTAATGATTTCCTGCAGTCTTCGCAGACAATGCCGCGGGTCGATGGTTGTATAAATCTTGCTCTTTCAATTCGACGGCGGCAATGGTCTGCGGGTGACACGCTATCCCCCGCGGCACGGCGCGGTCACAGCGCACGACCAATTGAACCGTCACAAAACCGCATCCGCTGCGATCACAGACTGTAACAATCATTTCTACATTTTTAATGGTATTCCTTGTCAGCGGTCCTGGCGGTTCAATAATAACCCTGGCTGGTGTGATTGGTCTTCGACAGACAACCCGCTCCTCGGAAGAAGATCGTATTCCCGGCATGTCAGTAATCCTCCCCTAGTGACGTATTCACCTCTCCGTCACATCCGGACAATCACCGGAAACATTCAGCGCAGATTGACGAATGCTTTTATCGCCGCGGCACGAATCAGTGGCTTGGAAGTCGAATTAGATGCCTACAGACAATATTATATCGTTTATAAGTATAAAGTGTGTACGCAAAACAGCATATCATTATTTTGATGTCAGCGCGCGTGCCGGCGAATATAGCACCCGTACAAATACTTCCGGGGCTTATGTCCCCGCACTATGAAACAACGACACGAAATAGTTTCGCATATCTAGAGTAACTATAATAGAAGCTTCAAAACTCTACTGTAATTCTTAATATGTAAGTACGAGTGAGTCTAACACCTGCGGCGTCGATCGTTGTGGTAAACAACGTCTCGAACAATTCCATTGGACTCAACCACTTTAACAATACAATATTGTTAAGTACGAGCACGTCCCATATGGAACAGCGCTGTGTGGTCACTCTCTAACGACAAAAGAGCACGAATATATACACACTCACACACACACACATACACATTCAAACAAACACACACACACACACACATTTTGAATGTTTATTATACTTTTATATGAGTACGAAATGTGGTTCGTGGGGGGAGACCAGGATCCCAAGATACAGGGTCAACCTAGTTTGGGCTCCTGTCTTCTGCATACGGTCCCAATTTAAATACTTTTTTTTTGTTAGTATGGTAGTTTATAAGATTGTTTGTAGAAGAAGAAATAAACGTTTTTTATTTATTTATTTATTTTTTTTAAATATTATGCTATACCTAGTGTTTATTTTATTTAACAGAAGATTGGACACGAGACAGAACATCATCCATATTAATATCGTAAATGGGAAAGTGTGTGTCTGTTTGTTTGTCCGTCTTTCGCGGCAAAACGGAGCTACGAATTGACGTGATTTTTTTAAATGACGATAGTTGAAGGGATGAAGAATAACATAAGCTACATTTTGTCTCTTTCTAACCCCCCATTTCACTAAAATTGGGGGTGGAAGTTCGTATAGCGCATTCAAGGCTGATTCAAGGTAGAAAGCTAAAAATTGGTAAGCGGACTATTTGTGACTAACAAAAAATCGTGCATGATTTTTTTTTTTGGAAATCTGCCCGCAACCCTTTAAAAGAGGGGGTGAAATTTTATATGGGACTTTTCGCATTTTTCAAGGCAGGGAATATAACATTGATGAATTAGGAAAGGGGAACCGTGTTACCTCCAATTTAACGCGAAGCCGTGGGCAAGAAGTAGTAAAATTATAATTAGAGAAATAAATAACACACAAAATGTATTGCACCAGGCCGGGTTATTATTTGCAGGTAGGGACTCGTATATTACGTGTAGGTATAATCACTGTAGTGATAACGTCTCTCCTAAATCCCTCCACCCGCGGCGCTCTCGAGAAAAAAAAGAAAACAAGCGCCTCGGCACACGGTATACAAGTTATTTCTACCTGCAACTCTAAACCTGGCAAGCATTCTACTCATTTTCATTGATTCGGTAACTGTATTTTAAAAAGTAATAAATAGTAAGTACGCTGTTTCATTACTCGATCTTTTCAAGCGGAGCAGTTTAGTACCTCAATAAGAGTTCATCGAATACGCAACTAATAATAACCCTGAACCCTGTTATACGTGCGCTAAGGTTAATTACATCATATCAATTAAAGGAATATTATTTTCTTAATTATAATTTGTGGAAATTCACGCGTAATCAAACGTTTTTGTTTTGCTTCGTAAAACAACAAAGTAATGGTAATTATCGTTAAAATTGTTAAATTATTAATTAACTCGTTCTACATACCGCGAGCACCGTGGCTCCCTGGCGCCATATTAGCTGGGGTGTTCTACACTACAGAATGAAATTGAAAACTTGAAAAATATATTGTTTTTTTGTTTGCAACAATTAAGTCCAAAAGTTTCACCATCAACAAATACTTACTTAAATGATTTAAAAAACTAAAATAAAATGATTTCTTTTCCTAACTTTTTTATTTATTCTTTTTCGTTATATTTCAGAATTTTCAAAATATCCATAAATATACACAATTCATCAGTAGGCACCGAGCACCAGTCACGACGATCATAAACATGAACGCAAATTAAAATTGGAATAAACAGAGTGCCAATAATATCCTGAATGGAAATAGTAATGGCTCCATTACGCACTAATGGAGCGTGGTGGAGCGTGGCGGCGCGGGCGGCGCTTACCAATATACGTACTAGTACCGGCTCGCTACTAACCACCGGTTAAACAGCCGTCTGAAGCGAGAGACGTTTCTCATTTGGCTGTACATGTGACAACTTAATAGTTGACTAACACCACAGAGCATGGAACCACATAAGTTCAGTTGCAACTAGACACGGGATTGGCTCATCATAATTGGCTGTCATTGCATTCTTGAGAGATTACTTGGTAAACGAAATTTTAGTCTCAGACACAAGATGTTTTTAGTCATAATATTCGATTTGGCAGAATCTGTGCTCTGAGAAATTAAACTATCACACATGAAATCATATTGCTCGTTAATGGCGACAGACGGACATCACAATATTTACAAATGGAGGGAGAATCGACAGAATCTGGCACTGATCCAAATGTAAAGATCTTGTACATCGCTTCAATAAATGAGTATATTAAGTATGAAACATTGTAGCCACGCGTGTGATAATAGTATTTTATGCAACAGTTGTATAAGAAGGGTCAAAAAATGCGAGTGGCGTGAGTTGCGATGTGAGCCTTGGCGAACATCGCAATAAGAGACGCCACGAGCATTTTTTGACCTAGTTATACAACGTTGCATACAATACTTTTTCTACGACGACGTAATTTTAAATGAAACAAAAATTATACAAAGAAAAATTTTATTTATAAAAATGAAGATGTAAATTTTGAATGGTATTGTGTGACATGGTAATATTGGGTACATTGGTCGTGTTGATATGTAGATCGGTATTTTGTCCAATTTATTTTCCAACGCGCGGGAAAATGGCGGCAAATGTATACTTTTTTTTATAGTATATCTATGGCACCAAACAAAGTAAAGGTGCCAGTTTCCAGGTCAAAAAAAAAAAAAAAAAACAACAACAATGCTTTTTTGGCGACATTATAGTACAGTTACACTTTGTAAACAATGCTTTTATAGGCCATAGAGCGTACACTTTTTCAAAGAGTTTAATTATGTGTGTACTTATATTAGACTTTTTGGTTATTTAAATGCCAGATTAAAGTAGAGGAGTAGAAAAATAATATTACTTGAATTTACCTATCTACATCTGTATATCGTAGAGCAACACAGAGCTCTCCGAACATATTAGACTCTATATTATCAGTTATTAATGAGGAACATTCCAGGCTACGCTCCTCAAAACACTATAGATGGCGCTGTAAAGATTTTCCTTCGTTTAACATTCTAATTTGATGGATAACAGACATATGCATTTTTTATCTTTGCTTTTCGGTATAAATTATGACCCTTTTTATTACACCCAGGCACAATTACATCTTCCACGCAAAGAAGCAATATAAATAGCAACATAATTCTATACATAATGTGATCCAAATATCAAGCAACAAATATTTATTTTTATTATGCTTATGCCATTCCATTGAATTTTTGAATATTATGTACTTACCCGAGTAATGTGAAGATAGGTAATTATCACGTTAAATCTGGACAGCGCCATCTATATATTTTTTGGGGAACGTGGCCTGGGGAGACCCTCATTGAAAATCGTGTTATTACGCGACTGCGGCGCCCGGCCACGTTACACATCTCTTAGTTTAGGTTTACACGAGCAATGGGGCGTCATCCATTGTATGCGGCCTCGCTGCACACGATCACTACGACACAGACTGTCCTGACGCTTGCGTTCAATAATATGTGCCTTATTATCTTATTCCGAATTTAAAAAAATATTTATTTCAAATATACAATCATTTGGAAAGAAAACGAATGCAAAGGAAAGAGATATATGCCGTTTAGAACCGTTCATACGTCACGTGCAGTTGACTGGATAACCTGAATGGAGGTCGTGAATCATCACGCGGGACATGTGACGTCAGCTGGTGTACTCCACACCTATATTTCACACATATTTAATGTCCAACGGGGTGGACAAAACCAGCGGTCGTTACAAAATTTCCAAACACATGTGGTATTTAAATCCTAAGATGGATTATGGATGGACCGCCCAAAGATACGATATTAAGTATGTCATGTTGGACAGGCTGGACGTGACGACTTGAATATAATTATAAAAAAAACTTTACAATATTAAAAAACTGTTCTATTTATTAGGAAGTTGGTATCATTAGAATATATAAAAAGTACAAATAAAAAGTATGTAAACCCTGGTAAACAGGTAATGGGACGACCCTCGTCCCGCAGGACGTGACAGCCGGGCCGCGCCTGCGGGCGCGCCGCCGTGAGCTCACGCCCGCTTGCAACAGGCGTATCATATTGATAACAAGTAGCCATACACGTGGAGACACTGTACCACACACATTGGCTACTCTATCACTGTAACACCACATTGAAACTTTGAGGCAGCGGAGAACAAGCGCCGGTTGAACCTCCAAAACGAATACCGAAAATACAATCACAAATATGTATTATAATTTAACTTCATTTCAATATGTTATAATACGAGTGTTTAGTATAGACATTTAATTACGATTTCAGTTCAGTGAGTCATGCATGATAAATAAGGAAAATTACATTCAAATTGTACTCGAAAGGGAAAATTTTCCTCCCGTGGGCCGGCATGAAGAGGTATTCAATCCACATTCATCTCTCATCTCCGATCACTGGGTGAATGATCGCATCACACACAAACAAGTTAAAACAAAAAGGTATTACTTCAAGTAGCTTCTAAGATGCAAATTACTTTTATCTTAATGACTATGTAAATGAGGTTACCCTTTTAAAGTCAGTCTGTTGATTATCATTAAGTGGCCAAGTTTAAGCTGCCTGACCCTTTTTATATTGTTGCTGCGGTTTGTGGTGAAAATCAACGGATTCTCCACTGACGAGATTGTCAAGTTGGGATATTTCTAATATTGTTTAGAAGAAGTAACATGTGGACAGAGAGAGTAGAGCCCTCAGCGCTCCCCATTTGTTCGAACAAGTAGTTAATGCTATCTGAGGTTACAATACGTCACAATAAAAGAAAAAGGATGAGGTAGTCGCGGTACCTACTCTCGAAACTCACGTTCTATTTTCGCTAGTGGATACCTGTCTTATAACTTATATCTGCTGAATAAGTAAGAACAGTAATACCTGCTAGAAGGTTCTATAAAGTAAATTCTGATCGCGAAACTTTATAATAACCGTCTTGCAAAAAAAGTGTTTTAGAATATAAAATTATGTAAGATATTGAGTTTGCGAACACAACAGCCTCATTAAAATTTAACGAACAGCAGCGGAGCAATTACAGTGGGACCTTTTTATTTTTCTCTCAGAATATAATTTATCGTCCGTTATTAGAGTGCTGATTGATGCGATAGTTCATTATATTTTATCTTAAAACATCGATACCGGGGATGGCTCCTCTTCAGTTATGATTCATCAATGGGGCGACTTCAGATGTAAGTTTATTACTAAACGCTGCGCACTTCGCATACTATATGTAGAACCATGTCTTAATAACTTATTTGACGAATTGAATCCAGTCTCATAATAATCTCAAATACGATAATGCGACAGGGTTCTAAAGTAAGTGTATGATAGTGATCGTGACCGCACTCCATTGAACTCTCATCGACCTCCCCCCCTCCTCCCCCCATCTTCATCAGCTGATTGACTCGCGGATTCATCTCGGAAACAATACAGATTGCTGACGTCGACATCAATGCTGGCTCAGGCGGCTCCAAACAATTACATTACTCCCAGATATATTGAAAATAGATTCAATACACCGCTACCATTTGAGTAATACGTTTTCGGGAATACAATTTCCGTAATGTACATTTGATATTTGGGATTCGTCGCTACGTGGCAGTATTTATAGCTCGTCGGAGCTGTTTAGTGCTGGTTAAAAGGGAGGGGCGTGACGTCACCGCGTCACCACGTGGTCATCGGACACCTGTTGGCGCGGCGGTCGCGGGGTGACGCGGGTCACTGACCTCACGGCGACAGCTGATCCACTTGTTTTATTTACTTATACTATACCTACTCGAATAGGGCCTTCTCCCTTTTATGAAACGGAAAGTACGGTATTACTGTCATACAAATAAGCGGGAGGAAAGTGCACACGATTTGCTACAAGTTTGTTAGGGTCTATTACATGCAAACAAGATGGTCCTTCGAACTGCGGATTCATATCCGTGAACCAGTAATTTCAAACACCAAAATCGTATTCTTCCATTTCATTTGTTACTCTTTCATAAGTAACAAATGGTAATGGCTTACAGACCGATGGGGCTGTAGTTATTTACTTCCTGCATTTCTATACTGCTTTACTTACTATTCTGCACCAGATGCCCTTTGTCTGAACTTTGCCAATTGTATGAATAGTTCGTTAAACGTAATGTTAGCGAGCGATTGGAAGTTCCACTAGGAACTCCAAACAAATGTGCCAACTTTTACCGTATTTTCTTTCGAAGCGACCGATAAGAGATAATAATGATGATAGCTAATTATCGACTATATCGTGTTGCTCCACCCCCTTCACTCTCCTCTCTCTCCCCGCTCACCGAACAGACTATAAAATTTTAAACCTGTCAACGTCAATGCCTCTCCATAATCGTGTGAAACTTTACTACATTACAGCGTCTATTTGGTTGCATCATGGATGCATTGAAGGCTGGTACCGTCCACATTAGTAGTTCTCGGTGGTGCAGCGGTAAACGCGCTCGGTTTGCGATTGTTGAATTTAGAATAGAATAGAATAGAATAACTTTATTCCCAAAACAGTGCAGTACAATAGTAGAGAAGATAAAGATAAGTATACAAATCAAAAATACACTGCCAGGGAAAAGGGACTGACTCAGCATGTTGTTGCGAAGGATAGTAGAAATACCACTCTTCGCAACACTGATATTCTGCCAGTACCTAAGTTACGCTTATAAATACTTTGAACTATCGTGCCAACAAAATGTGTCGGGATTTACTTACAATAAATAAGAAAATAAGCAAATATAATTATGAAGAAAATATATGAATTAAGGGATTACGAAAAATATGAAAGTATTAGTCAAAGGTAGATAGTATGCCAAGGGGTTAAAGTATACATAATAGATACGACAAATAAACAGATGTGTAAAATAAAAGCCACAGATAAACAGATAACGAGAGAGATTCATAAACAATATACCTATGACAAGTAGATGTGTATAACATAATTATGAAATAAGTATAAAGTTCAGTTACCGACGTTTTTCTGAATATTAAGAAGATATTCCTTATATTTCACCTTAAAAGTAATTTTGGAAGTAAGCTTCCGAAGGGGCGGTGGAATATCGTTCCAACATTTATTAGATCGGTAACTGAAACCTCCACGAAAAGCGGCAGTCCTATGTCGCGGCAGATGCATCACTATCGAGCAAGACCTCGCAGATTTGCGCCACAAGAGTTTTTTAAAGAGGTATTGAGGTTCTTGAAACTTAATAATATCGTGCAGTTGACAAGCAAAATATAAACTTAAACGATGATGCATATTTAGCAAATTTTAAGCAACTTTCGCAAAGGCCGGTCATAGGATGGGTGACCACAAAAAAAAGCTGTTGGTCCCGGCTGCATTAGCAGTCGTTAATAACCATCAATCCGCACTGGGCCCGCGTGATGGTTTAAGGCCTGATCTCCCTATCCATCCATAGGGAAGGCCCGTGCCCCAGCAGTGGGGACGTTTATGGGTTGATGATGATGATGATAACCGTCCACATGTAACCCGGACACATGGTAACTGACACCATTGTATTTCCAGGAAATAATCTCCCCCATTGTACCCTATCACGTCAATCTATCTTCTATCACGACGGGACACGATTTAATTAAATCCTGCTCTAAAGCTATTCACTGCCACATGACAACGCTGCTAGACAGCTGTAACTCTATAAAAAAGTTTATTTCGGGTTCATGCGACTGAAGCAAAAATAAAGTTATAAAAATCTATCAATATCTGAAACAAGCAAGCAACTGCAAATCTGCCGAATAGACTCAGGTTAAACAAACTGCGCTGAACTATATTACAGTGGTGTTGGTCTCAGCTGAATTTAAACTTTAGACCAACAATGTTAAAATAGTATTCTTATAAGAACACAAAGCACACACGAAGCTGTAAGTATCGCACAGCGGCGAGCGGGGTCGACGACACTAAGGTATAGACTTTGAACTCAATATTCAGCGGACATGTTTTGTTATCTTTTGCGGTTATGTATTTATACATTTGTGCTTCCAAGTCGGACCTAAGCTAATAAACAAATATGTAACGCGTACAGTTGATTCTAATACCGGTATGATATCAAAACCAACTATCCATCCATCCATCCACCTAACTAACTATCCATCTTTGGACTTCGTATCAACAGTGGCTGCAAGTTGTCTTTGATTACTTGTGGCTCTGCCCACCCCATTAGGGATTACGGGCGTGAGTTTATGTATGTATGTATCAAAACCAACTAAAGGATTGCGTTCTTTCTAATAACGTCTGGGCGCCTGGATACATCCACCATCAGCTGCCGCCCACTCACACGTTCGTCGTAACTCTATTACACTCCCCTGAAAGCCAATGCGACGGTTCCCTCTGTCGGAGGACACGTCTTATCGTCCTCCGCGAACGAGGGACAATCTCATTTGAGCCGCGCCGGTCACGAAGTGCCACTATTACACCACCCGATATTCGCATCTTATCTTTTTTAGTTTCCGAGAAAAGCTATTAGCCTACATCTACCACGTGAAGGAAGTAATCCCACATAATAGACGAAGTAATGAAAGCAAGTTTTCATACAGAAGTTTTTATATTTCAAATAAAAATCGCAGCGAAGTGGAGTGGATTGATAATCGCTGAAGAAGTATGAGAGCATATTCTAATAAGGAGTAACATTTAATATGTACCAAACTCCATTTATGGAGTGTGGTCTAGTGGTTGGAGCGTTAGGCTCACGATCTGGAGGTCCGGGTTCGATTCCAGATGGGGACATTGTCGAAATCACTTTGTGAGGACTTTTCAGGCTTGAATCACCTGATTGTCCGAAAAAGTAAGATGATTCCGTGCTTCGGAGGGCACGTTAAGCCGTTGCTATTAGCCGTAAAAACACCTCCAACCCGCATTGGAGCAGCGTGGTGGTGTATGCTCCATACCCCCTCCGGTTGATTGAGGGCAGGCCTGTGCCCAGCAGTGGGACGTATAGGCTGGTTATGTATGTACCAAACTGAACTGTACGTACATCAGCAAGACACAACGTGTGACACGTATACTGCACTGGATACGCTGCACGGAATAATTATCACCGTATACAACATACGATACGGTATTACAGCTAATTGAAATAATATAGTATCAAAACATCGTCGAATTATTCCAGACGATTCGTTCATATTATTCTCTGAATAATATTACGGGCTAAAATAGGTATTATTGCAAGTAGTAAAATCGTAGAATAGAACTAAAACGGAATATTGATTTTCAGTAAGATTTCTGTAAATGGTTAGCTACAATATAGTGGAGCGAGCACTGCTGTGGGAACATTTCCATAATCCGTCGAGAGATAAAACCAGCTCCCTGTTCACATCAACCAGCGAAATGACTGCAAAGTGAGCGAGTTAGTATTACGAGCTTCAGCATTCGGTGGATATTTTCATTTCGCTGTAAAAGCGATAGAGTGAGTACTATGAAGATTTAAATAAAGTTTTCTTAACTTAGATTTGTATTCAGACGAGGATGTCCAACAAACATTAGAGCAGCCGGGTGCCGGCGCCGGTCGACCCTAGCTACACCTTTACTGATGGAAATGAGGGAATACTAAACAAGTAGAACTCAAGTAAATAAATATTAAAATTCAAAGCACTTTAGCTTTTACTTTGCTCTACTTAATATTTTCAATCGCATTTTATCTCAACAACTTTTATTATGCAAACAACGTTATTAATCACCGGCATTATTATATTCATTATGTTTTAGTTCTGGATGATATTTAATCACAAAAGGCCACGTTGCTAGCCTGTATTTAATTGAAGCTGTCAGTAAATAAAGAACAAGTAATTATAAGACACAAAAGTTGTCCGGAACAATGAAACAGTGTTTAGTATAATCTCGCCTGTGACGAGCTCAATCCCTCAACTTCATCCTAATCGCGTTTCTATTTTCAGCTACGAAATACAAATTGCCTTCGCCTTGATGACAATGAAGGTTGCCCTTTTTGTTTTCAGCTGAGATAACGACCATGAAGTGATGTATACACGTGAATTATATGGCCTTGTCGTGGCAGCCCAGTTGGAAGAACGCTTGACTCTCGCAGGTTCGCAGGTTAGAGGCCGCAAGTTCGACTGCAGCACGGGCCTGAACCAAATTTAGCGGTAAAAGAAGACATCGCGAGAAAACCCACATTTCCGAGAAATTTTGAGCTGATTTTCCCTTTGTGTGTTGGAAGTTCGGATAGGCAGATCACACATCTTTAGATTACGTGGACGTAAAAACGGGTTAACGCTAAGGTTGGTGATAATGAACAGACACATATGCACGTCTTAAGACCATAATCGGGGTGGGCAGAACCGCTAGTGATCAGCCAACCTGCAGCTACGCTTGGTATAAATATGATGACAGTAACTGTCGGCTGGCACACACGACATGCACTCTGATAGTACATAACATATTACTGATACACCAATGTTGACACACATCACACGTGGCTTCAGCCATTACCGCGGCGTCACATGGGACATCACATGTACATAATATTTACATCTCCCGTCAGTATTCTGAAACATTACGCTACTAAATAATTTACAGCTTCACCGCTGAATAATTTACTGATTGCCGTCAGGTTAATTTACGTCATTGCGTCACTCAGAACACATGTAGCCGGCAGAGATAAAATTGTCAGGAGTTTAAAATGCAAAGATTAATAAACAGCGTAGTATTTCCATAGCAATAACACGCCGGAGTAATAAATCTATTCCTGAGAGTGACGCGGCCGTAGCAGCTATAATTGTTTCTCTGAATCTCAAAGCTGTTTCAGTAGAGTTAGAAAAACAATCGTAAATCTATCTCTGTGTGAGTGGCAGTGTGAGAGCCGAGCCTAGTATGCAATAAAAAAGTTCAAATAAGAGCCGTTGCAAAAATAGTACAAATATATTAGCTTGATTCCATGTACTCCGCAATCAGTGTTCTTCTGAAAGGTACTAAAATATCTTCAAAGCCTCCCTGTGAGAGGTATTTTACTAAAAGAAAAGAAAATGTCAGAAAAACATCGTAGGTCGTAACATTTCTACGTCATTTAAAACATCCATTATAATAATTTGATCCTGTCAAGGTGTGCATATTTTAGTAAGTAAATACTCAAAGTATAAATAATATCTTTCACCCTCTAAGGGGCTGGAATTCTAATAACCCCTTTAAATGTATTTATTTCATTATAAGAGGAAGCTTTGTTTCACATCCCAACTTTTAGTCCCAGAACGGTTGGGACCGTCCAGTGCCGTAACAGTCAGTTAGATTATCATTTCAGAGGTACATCAACCGTAATATGAACTTAGTACCCACGCTACATCGAGCTTTCTGTCAGACCAATGTTGTGAGCCGTATCGCTGTCTGTAATGGTTGATCTATTTAATGCAATTCCAGTATCAGGGTTCGAACCGATGCTCCCTGTTTGAGAATCAACCTGGTGACACACAGGACCGCAGTGACTTCCCACACATTATAGGTATATTGCAATATTGCAATATTTTCTTATCGTAGGTAGACTTTCCTCACATGACAGTCACTACTTGCCCGCACAAATAGGTGTAGCTGTACATATAAGTATTTACGACACGAAACCTACAATAGTGGACACATATCATCCTGTCCATCGAGTACAATAATACGAGTACCTCCAGACAAAGACTCGTCCAGCTTTTGTTACATTATGGCCTTCTACACAAGTCTTAGAGCCGATCAAGTACTTGTCCTCTATAACTTTTCCTCCTAAAAGTATATTAGTATACGTATAGTTGTGAAACACAGTGTGTGTGTGTGTGTGTGTGTGTGTGTGTGTGTGTGTGTGTGTGTGTGTGTGTGTGTACCAAGTGTGGGATACCCGCACCACAGTGTGGCGACGTGCAGGGCCGGGGGCGAAGGGCGGCGCACACACTTGTTGCGTTATACCTGTTTGTTTGTAGTTCAAACCAGAGCATTCGGCTTTCTAACGGCGGGTCCTGGGATTGATTCCTGACAGGGTAATTGTCAAATTATCTCTTTGTGAGACTTCTTATTAGTTATTAGTTATGTGTGGTTGGAAGTTTAGCTACGTGAGCCATATAACTTCTAACGTAACAATATAACATAGCATCACGCCCTTTACCCCTGGGTGTAGACAGAGGCGTATAATATATACGCTAATAACTCACGCATTAATGAAACATTTTTTATCGCAGACAACAACTCTATGACATGTCTCATACCTATCTCAACAACATCCTAACTCGTAGTTCCACGCAAGTATTATAATTCACCAGAACATTGTGGTGAAACAATATTACGCAGGAAGTTTCGTTTATTTATGTTCCCGCACAAGTTGCCATGTAAACGGTTTAACCTCGTATTAGTTTATAATTAAAGCACTCCGGCGCTGCCCCGGCGGGTCACGCGCCGCGCCACTTGCGGGGTGCGCTGAGGTCGGCCTCTCCACAACCACTCACTGCTCACCGGAACTACAACAATATAAACTACTGTACGCACTGTGAATGAACTGCCACACCGGTCGTCAAACTTAATGGTGTATATATAGCTACATAATTCGTTTGCTAGGTGCTTAATTATTTGTTAAAGAAACAATTAGTAGAAACAAGTACGTCCGTTATTTTTTCTTAACACTTCTGTGGATGCACAGGCTCCAGGCTTATGCACACACATTTTTTGGGGAATTTGGTTTAAGATTGCTTTAAAACCGATTGCATATTAAACGGATTTAGCAATAAAGTAACATGCTTATATATAACCAACTTAAGTTTCAAAAATTGTAAGTAATTATAGTACATTTCAGTTTATTTATATTTACGTTACATTTTAGGTACGAAAAACAACTAAACTTATTCTTATAACAAAATAAGTCTTTTTTCTTAAAATATAAAATACATGGTGTTAGTGACATCGTAACGAATCCATTAGTATTCAGACCATGATTTTAGGTATTATTGTTTTTTTTAGTTTCGTCGCTTTTACGACAGAAAATTCCACTTGTTGTGCTCAATCATCCCACATAGTTTTCGTTACGATGTCACTAACATCCTGTATAAACAGCTTCAGCTCCACAAAGCTAAATCAGTGTGCATAGAGCACAACCTAGGTACGTACACCGCAAGCGACGTTCACTTCCTAATAAAGCTTAGATACGTTACGTCATAAACTTTACTATCATATAAAACTTTTACAGCCTTCTAACGTATAAACCGTAGAAGCTTCTGCTACGTGTGTGCTACGACATACTACGAGTAGCTACGATAAGTACGTCCATTATTTGGAACGATAATTATCTTTATCCTCTGTAGACGGTATGCATACATATATAAACCCACGCCCGTAACCCCTAATGGGGTAAGCAGAGACACAAGTAATCAGAAGACAACTTATAGCCACTTTTGTCAGAAAGTCCTAAATAATATTTATGATGAAAAATAGTGACGTGATCAGCCCATTGCTCGTATATATTCCCCGGCAGATTAGCGAATCTAACTTCAACGATGTGTTTGTCCTCTATGTCTTGGCATGCATTGAGAACTCCTTAACAGACTGAATAATAAATGATCTGTCTGAGACGACAGCTTCACTAACGCTGCACAATAAATCGACTAGAGTTCGCGACTTCGCTCTAAACACATTCACATTAATGTGAAAGTACTAATCGGAATCCTCCGTCTCTGTGTTTAGGAATATAATGAAATGCAGCGCCACTTACTTAGATTGCAGTCGTATACGTTAGTATTATAGTGAGGGTTAACGACCGTAAAACGTCGCCGGCGCCGCCGCTGTGGCTGCTGGCTCATAATGGACTCGTGTGTCAGCTGAGTGACGTGCGAGGTAAGCACAAGTGTCAATCAGGGAACTGTTGTAACATCCTGGCAAAATGCAATTACTTGTCCAGTAATCAAGTCAATTAATACTCAATTTCCGGTAAGTGTTTACTTTATTAAATTCGAAGCGGTAGTTCGAACAGCTGTAACAATAACGTCCCTCGACGCCATAAAGGGGTGGGCTGTGAGGGTCATCAGTGAATATTTGTCCTCATAACGAGCGGACTAATAGGTACCTTACATATAAATCACCGCACTGCTAGCTACTAAATAATAATTCCAAAGAGAAATGGTACACGCTAATACCAGCGTATTATCTAAACCGACAACGAGCGCGGGTGGCGTCTGTTATAATGAAATTACAACCATTAGATTAATGGCAGAGTCCACTTCAATACGAATGGATCGCAAACAGAAAATACTTTCAAACGAATTAATTCGCTAAACTAATTAATTTGCCGCCGCCCCTCGCCGCGCCCCGCCGCCACATTGATTGCTCTCTCTCGGGATTTACTCCAGTTAATGTGGTAGTCGATTGATTCACGTAGCAACAATTCAACAGAAGAAATCTATAGTATATAACAGGTTGTATTACCAGCCCGTAGACTATGAATACTCTTAAGCCCAGCACGTCAGACGGACCGTGGCTCTTCAGTCAACTTTTACAACGTGCTGGTTGACCAGCATATTATAGCATTTATGTTTGATGTTACATAGATATATAAACATAACATACAGCTTTTCATGCGAAGCGCTAAGATTAATATGCTGCACGGTACGGTGACAGGTGATCAGTCAATTACCATATGGGCCATTAATATGTATAAATGGCCCATAATGGTAGAAATAACACACGATGGTTTGTTATGCAACATTACATTTTTGTTTCCGAATCAAATATGATGACGTCACTCAGTACTCCCGGGACCTCAGACCACACATTGACATACAATAATTGGAAGCGGGCAGCCATGAAACTATTTCGGTTCCCGTACATTATTTCTGTAAACAGAGCAACCAATTTCACCAATATATACAAGTATGGGAAATAGAATTTACTAACTTCATATATTGTTCTATTCATGTAGCTGAAACTTACCCAAGGTGGGAACTTTTTGCAAAAGACACACACACAAGCAAACAAATACAACTAACCGACTGTAGCCACAATAACGACTGAAATTGTTGAATCTATTCAAAGCACTCTTTGATGTTAACCTCAAATTGTTTTAAAACACAATAGTTTCCAGAAAAGTTTATAGTTAATATTACTATAACACTCGTGCAAATTGAATGTCGCAAATAAAATTAATTCTCATTGTCGAATCATAGATATAGCATGCCGTTGATGCAAAAAAAAAAGCTCTGGTAACTGACTTATATAAACATCCGAAAAAATGGACTGTAGACAGAAAAATGTAGTGTCTGATTTGTTCAGGGGTTCGCAGTAACTTAAATAAGGGAAATGTTACACATGAAAGAAACTAGCGGTCGTGCAACTTAATAATGTAATTGATACATTTAAGAATGATGGGATTTTTTTAATTTTCATGTCTGATTCTCTCTAGATCATATTTCACGTGGTCATTGCAGCCAGGGCTTAGGATATCCCCCACATGATACTGGGCGAAGATTCGCGTTCAACGCTAGAGGGCACTTAAATATGCCTCGTTTGGGATTCCCTTTGTACGGCATTTTATAGTGTAGTTCGTTGGTGGGTGAGTAATGAGCACGTCTGTCTGACGTACTTAAATTAAATTTTAAACAGCGAGTCGACGATAGCTTAAAATGACTTACAGAGACGAAGTAACGTGTATGCTAATGTATGGCGCGCCCCGGACATGCCAAAGATAAACCTCATTCGTACCGTGTGCCGCCTAATGCTTAATTGCGAGGGAGAATGACAGTCCACTATTTTTCTCCTTAGCAACTTCGGGACTAAAGTAAGACCCAGAGGAGGTGAGGATGGCGCCTGATAGAAATGGGTGCGGGGCGGAGGGTCACAGTTCTATACGCAGTATTATCCTCTTTTCTATTTAAAATTTAAAATGCTATTATTGCTAACATAGTTCATCTTGTTTATTTGTATTGAAAGTCAAGATTTTCCCAGAATACCTAATAATTAACCACAACTTCGCATCGTTAATTTAACCGAAAAAAAAACGTGATAAACGACTACAAAATTGCCGAAACGGCTCCAGCTCAAGAAATGTCAGAATTATGACGCAGGTTTCACCCAGTTGTAGCTGGTTTGGGAGGCGATTCGACCATGAAACGAGCGCACGGACATAGCTGGCAAAAATTGGAATTATGCTGAGTTTGCACCATCTTAATAGCCAATGTGCGGGGGATGGACACTCAGATAACGTCTGTCTGAAGTAGCTGATGGAAATATCAAAACATATGATTTTTTTATAAAAAAAAACGTACAGGAACAGTCATACAGTAGCAATCCTATATACCTAACTGCTCCCCCTACTTACACCCCCACCACTCTAACAATGTCAAAAATAGAACTACCTACCACTTACAAAACCAACGTGAAACAATTCAGAATGAATAATCAAACGATCCATCCGTCCTTATTGCGAAACTTGGCAAACAGTACTTGGTCTGAATTTAGACAAACTCCAATTAAACTTTAGTTTACGGCAGCTTCTTGTCTCGATCGAGACTATCTATGGCAATATATCTCGAACAACAGAGCAATGTACATTCATAGGCTTACACCCCTACTGTAAGGCCGACTCTTCCTCCACTCGACTCGGCCGCAGTTGAGCATTTTGTTTATTCGGTTGACGAATACGTGTCCTCACTGGATTGGAACATATCATACTGCCAACATAATAATACAAAAATAATGACGTCATGCCTCCACTCACCCTCACTGGAGTAAACTTGAGATAAGATTGAGGTGACGTCTAAGAATACCGATTTTGAGGTGAGTTCAAGGTGTTCCTTAAGGTCCCCTCAACTGAGGATGGGGTCAAGGAAGGTTTGAGTTAACATCTTAGAATACGGGTGTTAGACTGATACCTATTGATCGTCAATACCGACAAGGAAAATGTATCGACAAGTAATTTTAATAAACTATAAATAGCCTTCTTTATTGCAACAAAAGGTGACGAACTACAAAGCGACGAATTTTACGAGCTATAGCGCCAGCGATTTATAACTTCACAATATGATGCGATAGTAACTCAAAGCATGAAATAAAATAGAGCTTGTAATAAAGGTTTTAATGGACAAAGAAAAATAATCTCTGAAAAAAATGCAAACATGATCAAGATGATGAACAAGTGGCCATTACACCTGTGGTCCTGGACCGAGGATTTTTTTCTAGAAGTCAATTGGGTCGCTTGACTTTTGTCCCACGTAACAAAGCAGTGTTACGAGTCCACGCCGGCGGGGTCGGTATCGTAGGCCTTAACTGTTTGTTTTCAGTACTGTCCCTAAGCGGGATGTATTCAGAAGGCTGTTTTATGCATTGTTTACTCTTATTATGATAGTTGAGTCGAGTATTTACATGGCGATCATATGCTGTTTCATTCATTTTAATAAAGCGGACAGCTCAACATAACTGTATATCGCGGACATTAATCCTCGCAACACTCCAACTGTGCGCCGGCGCCGCGCGATCTATTTCAAGCGTCACACCACAACATGTTGCGCAGCCTCACATTCACGTGCAGTAATTAATACTCGTTGATTTAATTGTCTTAATTCAGGTTATTTATTGGAGTCATAACAGTAAATCAAACGTAGTCGGAGTGTTCAAAATCGAGGGGCCATAGAATTGTGAATGAAAATATGTGTATTGCGGACTTGCACCAATGAGTTATTAATTTATTTTAAGTACAGTTTTCACTAACACAGTTGGCTCGACCTTTATAGATGGCGATACATCTTAATACCGCGTTGGTCTAACAGTAAGCTCTATGAGGTGTCGGTACTTAGTTCATCTTGTGATGGATGCACCTCTGTCTACCCCAATTGGGATATAGTCGTAAGCTTATGTTATGTTATATTCGCATTAGAGTGTATTTGTATCGTAACTGGACGGTTAAAATATAGCACTAGATTGTATAGCAAAGATTAGTTAGGTAGGGAAAAACAGATCAAATGCTCTTGACACCTTAAAGAGGTTACAATTATAATTAATGCTTATTTTTTATAGATATACCTCGGTCTGTTATTAAGTACTTGGCCGGAAATAATTAAATATTACTGTCATTTTATTATAAAATGTATATTAATGTGCATACCTAGTTGATTTGCGGTTCAGTATTTCTAAAGTTTATATATTGGTTCCGGTTACTACATACTGGTGTAAGTGGTGGCTCAATAATAACCCTGACACCAGGTTTGCTGGGTTTGGTGATCCACCAAACAACCCACAATCTGTAAGGAGAAGAAGTACTTCTTATAAGTTTAATATTTTTAGGACATATTTTTGCATTCATGTATTTACCAACCAGTGTCGACTCATGGTCGACTCTACAAGTCGAATATTAATAAATACAAACCTTGTTTACTTACTCGTACTAGTACAGTCTTAAATGTTTACTTAAGGGATTCAAATTGATTGTTTACGTAAACAATTTAGGCATAAATTAACATCCGAATATACAACTTGCTTTGTTCAATAAATAAACATCTCTAAATATAGTCAGTTGAGAGGTAGGAGGGCTGGCAGAGGGCAGTCGTCCACTCTGACATTGACGTGACCTCATGGTCACTCATAACTCCAGGGTACTATTGAGTTTCTTTTCTTTTCTCCTTACTTTAAACACCTTGAGAAATGATTTAGCATCACAATAATTGTACATTGATCTACAAGACCCGTGACGTTGAATGCCTAATTTTTGTCGAATTTGTAATTTGACATTTGAATGAAATATTTGTAAGCTGTGCTTGTAAGTCATAATTGCACCAGGTAGAAAAATGCCTGCAGCCGTAATTTCGTTTGATTACGGTACATGACCCTTAACTTTCACTTATATAACATTAGTTCAAGAATATATTCCCGAATGGAGTAGTCAGAGGTACATTCGCGAGTTGAACTGAGTACCCACGCCACACTCAGCTTTTTAGTATACCAACGTGACAGGTGGTGAGCCGTATGGCCATTTATCATTATAGACCATTGGCAATACAATTGTGTTAGTGAAAATTTATTGATTTATTTTATTAAAAATAAATTATTATTATTTTATTTATTTATTTTTTAAAATTGCACGTAAGATAAGTTAATAACCCCTGTGCAAGCCGGTAATCGAAACAGCGCTTTCCGTTTGAGAAGCACGCCGCCGGTTCCACTCAGGAACTCAGTGACTTGTTAATTTAAATCATAAAAAAACATCATCAATGTTTTTTATTTATAACTTTTTATTTCTATTTTATATATTGTTTATAATAATATGTGTGTTGTTACAATTGTAGTTGAATGGAATGTATTTGTTTATGTATTTTTAATTTATACAAAGATTAAATATTTTATTTAATCATAAATATTATTTAAATGAAATTATAGATAGATATTATAGCTGAAAAAGAAGAAGTCGTCGCCCCACCAGCGGACTTTTATCGGAAAACTGAAGTGTTTGCTGTCGGGAGCTGATTGGCAGTCTATGAGTCGAAGTTCTTAGGATCGCATACTTCAGCGATCGCAAAAGTCCTTATAGTTGACACGCATCGGGGGCTTAAATCAATGTTCACAAGCGATGTGTTCACGGCCCGTGAGTGCGGGTGAACGCCCGTCACTGCACACACACCCAGCGGTACAACACGACGATTAAGTTCGAATCATCTGACTTACTCATATTGTCGACGACGACACGTATTTTACGCCTGAATTGCGCTTGTAATTTGAACTTGGATTAAATATTGGTGCAGATGCAGATCTTGATGCTTTTGATGAAGGCGAGTAGCCGTTTCTTCTTCCCTACAATAGCACTGTCTAGTCGAAGAGTTTGTAATGATAGGAGAATTGTGTAGTTTCTACTAATTCATAAAATATTCAATGTGTTACGTATTGACTCTAAACACAATTACTCTGAAATGAAATTGTACCGTAATGACTGACCACGTGATCAGTCAGTGGCCGCTGTCACGACATCTGTCATTACTGCACCTGTATCTACACTCAATCTAATTACAACCACAACACGCCACACTAATGTTAACTTAGCTTCATTTGAAAGGTTGGACGGCCGACCAAAGTAGCACAGTATTACTATATTATTAGAATTTCACTTGTCATCACAGAAAATCCAATCGTTTAGACTCTTAGTTCTGTCAACACATCGGACAAATAGGTCTGATATAAGATATCGCCAATCGAGACCGCGTCCGTGGCCTTATGAGAGTATTGAACCAATCAGTGCACTTTCCTCGCCCCTCTTACCTCAGCTAGTTGACAGAATGGATTATATACGAAAAAGCGTCTATTTGGTTACAATTCGCCAATCTGCGTGAAATATTGCAGGCTGCATGCAGGGTGCAGAGCACAGATCATAATTAACAATCCGTCTCCTTGCTTGCACCCCAGACTGCACTGGCTCAGCTGTCTTCCATTGTGTATGAGCTTCTAATATTCCACTGGACATTAACTCCGGGGCAAGGTTTCTGAACAACAATCTTAATTAAAAATTCCGACCTAGTCCATTCATTTTAATTAACCTACAAACAAATCTTTGTTTTTGCCGACATTTTGTCAAGTGTAAGGTACAAGCAACATAATTGCTCGTTATGTACCAGTTTATAGAGATAACGTCATAATAATAAAAATACTTTCAAAGAACCTTTATAAAAGGTCTACCCAAAAATTGTTTTAGAAGATGAGACAAAACATTACAGGTTCGAAGGACGTGGTTCATATTTTATTCTGTGCTTTAAAAGCTTATTTGTGTCATGTAAAACAAATTCAACTGAGCTTTTAAACGTTCCCAGGTGGTTATTTTTTTTTTATTTACGTGACGTGTTTTAGAAATAAATGAGGCTCCCTGAGTAAACTTTTACTAAGCCTATGGGAAATCTGCAAAAAACATTCCGCATATAAATAATAAAAATGTACTTTTATAACTTACTAGAAATATTAGGCTGGTGCCACCGAGTACAGAGGTCGAAATGTAGAGAATATTGACGTTTAAAATGTGTTCCGTAATGGTTCTGTATTGAAAATAAACTTGTTTGTCCGCTGACCGGCAAGCAGCTGCCGACGACTTGGTAACTCTCTCACGTTTAACTTTATTACCTCCTCTCTACAGCATTGCACCCTCGGGTCTTATTTTCCTTTAAATAACGGCCACCTTGTTAAAAATAATGCTACAGAAGATAGATCTTCCACTTCTAATCTTTGTAATTAGACTGAAGTATTCCACTGAAGTATTTCCGATGGCGTAGTGGGTAGGCCCGCTACTAGTTGGACCGACGATCTGGTGAAGGTCGCAGGAAGCCGCTGGATGCGGGCAGCGTAGGACCGATCGTCGTGGAGATCCTTGGGGGAGGCCTAAGCCCAGCAGTGGGCGTCGTACGGCTGATAATGATTCCACAGAACGTGTACTTACCTAACTTCTCCAGAGAGCACTTCAGAATTACCTCTATCTTACGATATCACTGTTGTGCTCGTAATCTGTGGTCGAGTGCTAACAGTATGTCAGACATATATTGTTTCCTCTTCACACGTCTGTCTATAATTATTACACTGCCTATTCGGTGTTTGTAATCGAAATAGGCTGCGGTTACAAATACGTAAACTAAACTTGAATCAATTGTTGCGTGACATGTTTGTTTATCTCGGTCGTATATGCTTATATATTGCTTGTATATTTATATATTGTGTGTACTGAATTTTCAATTTAAACGTGTATAGGAAAATGTATTTTATAATAATGTGTTATTTCTAGTCATAATTATTCGTACGACATCCACTCACACGTGTCGTGGCACTGAACTTTATCGTGGAATAATAATTTGATGTTCAGCGCCGTGGGCAATGATTTGAAAATTTCCTAAGATTGTTAAAATATCCGCCCACTCTATTGTTATGTACGGATAATATGCCAAATAACCTGGCTGCATGTTTATGCAGCTTAAAGAAATTGAATACCGCTCAAACAGACTCGTGCAGGCGCAACGCTCAAGAGGACTTGCCTGCAGACGACAGATATTCTTGTAGGAAAATGAATGAACGTCACAACAATGTCTATAGTTGGTCCACAAACAATGTCCAGACAATATGCAAACCAAATAGTTTGTTTTAATGTGAGAAAATTTAAACGTATGCTAAATTCTAGCGCGCAATTCATAATGGAAGAGACGGAGCCATTTGTCATAAAACTAGTGAGAGTGTAGTCTGCATAATAAACCAGCGGCACAAACAGAAACAGAAATTGATTTAACTTGTAACACATGCATGCATAAACATGTTATGTTATTTTCTCAATATTTGTGTCTGTTGTTATGCTGCCTGGCCGGCGGGGCGTGTGTTGTAAACATTATCAATCTGAGCTGTCGCGACGATGAACAACAAGCAAGAAGTTGCCGAGCTCATAACATGTTGTCACGCGCGTGATTGATTCCAGCGGCGGAACACCTTCGCCTTGCTATAACGTGGATACATTGATACACACATTTTTACATTTTCTTTTTGTAAGTATTTGCGCAAAGGGGTTGGTGAAACAAGCTGTTTTTTTAACTGATTTAATGTGGATAGTGGAACTAAAAGCTCTCCTGCGATAAAGAAATGTTAGCGTTTATATGCGGAATGTTTTTGCAGATTTCCCATAGGCCTAGTAAAAGGTTACTCAGGGAAGTTCAAGTATTGTCTGAAAGCCTAAATGAGCTAGCTATACGTGTTTAAGGAGTGAAATCTTGTCTTATCTACTCATTTTAATACGATTATTATGTAACAATGTTGTAACTTCACAGGAGGTATTGCATTAGGTACTGGTGTCAGGTGAGAAAACATGCAGATCGACCTGACGTGGCGTGATTGAAGAGTATTGGTCTCGTCACTCAAGCGCTGCCACACATATTGATGAAGCGCTCGGTATTGTTTTACATACAGTAACTACTCCGCCAGAGTAATGGACCCTTGTGGTGGACTTCTGCTGTTTGGTGTCAATGAAGGAAGCTACCTCGTGCCAATTTGTGGTTTTTAGTGTGAATTTTAGTAGCCGTAACATGAAGACGGCGACGACTTGTCTAATGGCTACACGATACATAAGCTAATTCTTTTGAGACTGGTCTCAAAAGAATTAGCTCCGATTATTAACTACTAATCATCTAGTTTCTAACAGCAAGCCCAGGGAGGCGTGGGTACTTTAGCTCATCGTGAGAATGTATATCTGTTTACTCTGTTATAGGGAATATAGTCGTGACTTTATATCGTATGATGTATCACCTAGTACTTCCTCTATCGTGAGGGTTGCGAGGTGAATTCCCAACCTCATCAACCCTGGTGTCACGGTTTTTATTGAGCCGCCAAAGGTCCCTGACGTGACTCATGTAACGACTACGTACTTACATTAGTAACTAGTAACCACGGATCATCTTATTTCTGGACAATCAGGTGATCAGTCTGCAATGTCCTAACCAAACTAGGGATCACAAAGTGATTTGTCCCCACCGGGATTCTAACCCGGGACCTCCGGATCGTGAGCAGAACGCTCAACCACTGGACCACGGAGGCCGTACCTAGTACTTATAACTAAAGATTGGTCACCCACGTCAAACTATTTGTACTTGCACTCTGGTTTATTATCTTGACTTAGTACAAAATTTCAGTCTTCCTTGTTTAAGTACACTTAGATTTATTTTGGTAATGTTCAGTCATCTACTGTTAGACAATAAACGTACCGCGGGATAGTGGCTGTAAACCCGGTCATAACCTGCGCTGATACTCCGGTGGGACATAAATACTCGCCGAGTGAAATGTGACGTGTGCATTAGGACATGTGTGTGTGTGTGTGTGTGTGTGTGTGTGTGTGTGTGTGTGTGTGTGTGTGTGTGTGTGTGTGTGTGTGTGTGTGTGTGTGTGTGTGTGTGTGTGTGTGCGTGTGTGTGTGTGCGTAATTGGGTATGTAAGGGGAAAAAAGTTACGCTAATCCTTAATTCGAGATATCGTCTTGACTAGCTTTATTTCTCTATTTTATTTATTTTGACGCTTCAATGTAATTTACAATTGTTAAGTTTTATGAAACAGGCCCCAGAACTGTAACTGGCCGCGGAGCTGTCTCAAGCCAGTTGTACGTCGCTGTCACCCCGCCTGGGACGCCAGCACCGCAATTCAGTTACTAGCAGAATTACAATTTAGCGAAATGTTCAAATGTTAATTATATAACGTACTGCTGATATAAAGGTTTCGAAATCCAAAGGACGACGAATACTTTAACACAATATATCTATGAAAACATTTGATTAAGTATTTGGAAAAAATGTGATCGGTACATTGTTACCTTTAGTGTGTTGATTGCATACGATCACTAAATCTTTTAAGGGCAATGTGTACATTTTTATAATAAGATTCCTATTGACATTCAAAATTTACCTTTGAACAGTTTTAAGACAGTAATTAAACATAAACTTTGTAAAGGTATTAGGTTAGTGATTATTTAGAAGATATGAAACCATAGGATTATTAGGCAGCCAAATCACTAAATTGTATAACAATATTTTAAGTTTTTTTTAAAGAGCGAAAAATACGTTCGTAATATTTCAGAGATCATTTTTGTTACTAGTGAGATGTGAGAACAACTTTAGTAAACCTGATACGATTGTGAATATCCGACTGAATCCCGTTTAGTCGCGAGAGCGGATCACTCGCTTCGTAATCCAGCTTTCTATCAAGGTGTATAATTCGTGTCAAATACACATCTGTACCTGCCAACGCAATTAAACAACATTGTGACGCGCCTGGGGAATGCGCTGCTGGTGCTAGATGAGAATTCCACAAGATTCCAGCACTAGACTGTACATGCCCTCAGAGAGCGATTAAAATGCCGCTCACCATGCGATGCTGTAGGAATTTCTTTATCACAATTTACTGTTTCAAATGTCTCGGTAAAAAAAAGTAAAGAGAAAAGAAACGGAACACGCTCACCGCCTGGTTTTGTGAAACGGATTTGTACCTGAACAAGTACGTAGATGTAGACATTCCCCATTCGGTACCCTCCGAATTAAACATATTTAACTGAACATACGATACTAAACCAATTATCCTAACACAACCTCGGCCCGTATTCTGTACTGTACAGAATATTATTATTACGGTCATATAAAATATATCAGTTACTAGTTGTAAAATATAAAATAGCAAAATATAAACCCAAAGTAAACGTTATGTGAAGTCTACTGCTGCTGTAATCGTGAGGCGAGGTAACAGTTTTAAAGTCTCAACAATCTCGCAGCGGACATCCCCCCCTCCTCCTCACCCCTCACCTATGTCCCCTTATTTTGTTTGTAGGTCTCTCTTTTTCAATTTCAGCACTGTCACTACACTCAACGTCACTCTAGTGTCCGCTCGCCCACACGTCCAGCACGACATTAATTGGACCTGTTGTGCGCTTGTTGTACGGGTGCGGTACAGTAAACCATCGACTTGAATATCATTGGCTCTACACTTTCTGTCAACTACATAACATAAACTCACGATTATATTCCCAAATTGGGGTAGTCGGAGGCACATCCATCGCAAGATGAACGTACCCACACCTCACCGAGTTAGACCAACGTGGTCAATAAACGTGTCACTTGTTTGGCGATGCCAAATGGTTAATAATTAATAAGTATTATCTTTCACTTCCATAGGTACGCCGCCATTCGCAAATTCTTAAATATATTTTGTTATCTCATTTTAAAGAAGTCATTTTATTTTGGAGTAGTATAAAACTTTGTTATTAGTGCCATACGATTTTATGGAGTTCCTTGAATAAAAAAAACTACAATACTGCCAGCCAGAGACCACGACACGGCCAGTTGTTTACCAAATCTTGCAAAATCGTTCTATTCGTTAAATTCCCTCCATAATAATTACCGCAGTGTCCATTGAATTGGATGTATTTGTATGTACTCTGTCGAAATTCACGGTTGTCACTTTAGAGTACTTAAGTAGGTAAATGGAATTTAAGATCTAGGAAATAAGAATACATTGACCAATTTAAAATGTCATTTGATTGTAAATTTGACTGATTGTTAATTTTTGACATAACAATTTAATAATGTTCTAATTTCTTGACGTTTATTGTTTTTATTTATGGGAATTATTGATGATGTAATTGATTATTATTTTTGTTATCTGTTGATTTATGTTTTAAAAGAATTATTGTTATTTAATTGATGCATGTTGTGTGTTTATATGAATTTCTATGATTGTAATTGTATTGTATTAAGATTGTATTAAGCATTATCGAATTGGGCCTGGTCTGTAATAATAACGTGTTTGGATATGTAAATAAATAAAATATGTTTATGTTTAAATAAAATAAATATAAAATTATATAATTACAATGGAACTAGTACTATAGAAATAAGTGTTTTTTACCCTTAGAAGAAAAAGTGAACTCGTAACACGAGCTGTTTATCAATGAACTCAACACTTACTTCAGACCCTGAAGACTGGCTCGTTGGCTTCACAGTTCTGAAACAAACATTATATAATAAGAGGAATAAGAAAATATTTTTTTACGTCCACTATTTAATGTGGATACTACCGCCGCCTATGACGTCATACTCAGCTTGAGATTAAATACAGTTTAAAACAATAAACTTTATGATGCTGTTGGACTGACTTCATACAGACAATAATAGCATTTTTTTTATATATATGATGGGTAAAGAGGCATTACTTCTCTTACAAGAGTTTGTAACCCCGGTGACAGGGATATTATTGAGGAAATAGTCTTCTTCTCCTTCTTCTTTCGTGGCGATGACAAGTCGAAAAAAAAGTCAAATCAAAAAAGTCAAGCCGAAGTCAGTGAGGAGATAGTAAGAAAATAACTTTAAACATTAGGGTAGGTCATGCTTGTTCGGCTCTTGGTGTGTGTGGACCGTATATGTAGATGGTGAGAGGTCGAGGGTTCTAATTCCAACTGCAGCAAAACACCAGATTGTTACTTTTCACTATTTAATTAATTGTTATCAAAATACACTTATACACTTTCGCGGAGGGGTCGGCCATTCGATTCTTACAACATTGCCATACCAAAAAATACTAATTATTTTTATACTTGTGTTGCCAGCAACCTAACAAACGTCTATAGTGCTTCTATTTTCTCAATATCCCTCGGCAATCGACGCGTATCCAAATACAAACAAATGCAAATTTCCATTTTCATCAATTATTACATTTATCTATAATTAGATATTGTCGCGGGCCATGCATAATCATGTAAGGTTACGAATTATCTGAATTCTGAATCACATTCCAAAACTGAAATGTGTCATAGTTATATGAATACCTATGGGGCAAAATACCCACAAATGGGCAACGTGCCCGTAACTGTGTGAATATAGGGTAAAAACCCATGATGTTGGAATATGGAGCGAAACCCCGCGAATGGCCTACAACCGCCCCTAACATGCTGATTACCTGATAAATCCACAGTAGGTAATATTACCTACTGCAATGTTTTACTATCTGTTGTTCTCTTTGGTAATAATATGTCTGTATCAGATTATACAAATATAGCATTACTGATACTTAAGTATTAATTAGAAAAATATTAAGTATTATAAGACTTAACTGATAATTCTTCCTGCGCTTCGACAGGAAGTCTAATAAAACTGTTATATTTGAAAACTCAGTTAATTATTTTCTGATCTGTTTCTGAATTTTGTCTGTTTTCCGTTCTCTACTCTTAATGCACTTTCATTTGTTCTCTGGAAATTATTTAGTTTTTTCGTAATGACAGCCCGCCAAAAGCATCAACTTTTATCTGGCCAGTGTTGTTATAACATAAATAACCTACAAATCGATTACTCACTCGAGTAAAAATAAAATCGATATGATGCATTTTAATATTATTATGAATTTGATTATTTAAATTCGAGAATTGATTACAGTTCGAGACAGATATATTATAATTTGAATTCCGAACTAAATACTTTATTGTTGTTTTGTTTTGATTCCTGCGTTCACAAAACAACAATAAAGTAATTACTTAATTCTGTTCAAATTCTGATACACAATAAATGTAATATAATTGTAACGTTCAGAAACCAAACTTTCTTGTTGTAATACCCTTAACTCGCGAGGATAACATTGACATAATCCAGCGAGAGTTGAATTTAACTGGCTGTCACTTCAACAAACGAAGTGACCACAATGTGAGGGAATTTGTGTTTTACGAGCTGCTGCCTTAAGGGTTACTTTAGCTTTATAATTTTATTTGGAGTGATAAAGTCCGAGGATTTGTATTCAAATCAGGGGTCGAATAAAAAATTATGTTGAGAATTTGTACTCTGCACATTTTGTGCCGACCGTGGGCTGTTAGCTTGTTTGCTTCATAAACGGTTTAATATGTTCAAAGAAAGTTAAGCATTTTTTCCAAATTGCGACGTGAAAACGCTTGTATGACGTGCGCATCACCAGCACTCGGCCTGGTCTAGGAAGTATAAGTACCGAGTTATTATTAGATGCACTGCAGGGTCGGAGGTGAGAGTGGCTGAGGTGATGCATAATGCCAGCGCAGGCGCAGCGAGGATAATGCGCGTGACGTGACTGCAGATAAGAACGGCCTTCACCGCATGTTATGTGTATTCATAGTTCCTCATAGCTAAACTATTTTCTGCGTACTTTGAATGAAAAAAAAAATACAAATAGATCTAGTTTGTGTGTAAGACTAAAGAACTGGTCGATATTTTTACAGGCCAGAAAGACAGAAGCCCTTCGAGAGGAATATAATTATCGTAATAGATACATCGTATCCACAGCGTGTGTATATCGAATTAGACAGCTCCGTAGTTTGTGAATGTTTCATACCCTTAGTACGGCCAGCAAACTGTGACGTCACAGTATTTCCCATCCACCTACCGCAGATAAATTTTAAAATCACTCTTAAAACTCTTTCTTGTTATAAATGGCTGAAAGAAACATTGTGTTGACATGAAACAAATATGTTACAACGTTATCTCCGCTAGCTGTCTGACACACGGTCTGACAACAAACCAAATACATTTTAAACTATTATTTCTTGTAATAATACGAGGATGTTAATACTTGGAGCCCTATTTCGCTTGGATACCGCGGTTGCGAAACCAGCGGGAAATTATTCGGCATTCAAATTTTCAAATTCAAATTCAAAAATATCTTTAACTATGTTACCTACTGAATCGTAATTTTTTACATAAAGGACGTCTCATCCGCCTAAAACTACTGCAGCTTCTCACAACCTGAATAGCCGGGAAAAAGGAGCTGCAAGGAAAACCTCGGCACAGGGCCCTAGACGTTCCCGGTTTTGCTCGATTTGGTTCCCGGCAACAAATTGATAGGTAGGTACCCTTTATACAACTGCATACATTATGACCAACGTGATAGGTGGTATCACCGTACCACCGTCTATAATGGTCGAGCCAACTGTGTTAGTGAAAACTGCACTTTTTCTTCGCTACTTGTAATAAAATTAATCATAATAAATTTCATATGTCATTCTCAATCTATTTTTTCTCGTGTGTACTACTTAAACTGTAGTACATACATACATACATAAACTCACGCCTATTTCCCACCGGGGTAAGCAGAGACTATAGAATTCCATTTGCTTCGATCCTGACACACTTCTCTTGCTTCCTCCACATTCATCAATCGCTTCATACACGCACGCCGGTTCAGAGTAGATCGTATTGAACCTTAAACTGTAGTATTGTAATAATTTACTTCAATAGGCGCATACCTGTTTAATTTTATCAGCAAATCGTGTTTTTTTTTTCATTATAACCTTGAACGTATTTGTTTTGTTTTATTTAAATATACGTGAACATAACACGTACTACCACTACACCTACACTTGTGAACCACCACCTTTCACCTACCTACATACTACCTTAATAGTTGTGAACTAAACATTTTCCACTAACTCAACAACTTGGGTGTCAATATTATTGTTGTTCAAAATTTTCTAAGAAAACCACTTCAGAAAAAAGAACATTTCAATTTCAAACTGTCACGTGAAAGTGAGTCAGAAAATAGTTGTGTATTTTTTCCTGCGGCTTACCGGCGCTTGACGGAGCACTCACGGGAAGAACAACAACAGTCACAACACAACACGACAACACCCCGCAGCCACAACCCGCGCGCCCGCCGCCTGTGGTCGCGACCGCCTCCACACCAGCGCAACGTCACACTACGGAGTACATAACCCCACTCCGCACGACACACAAGGTGCAACAGCACGGCCGCTATCGGCACGTCCCACTTCGTTACGGTCGCGACGATACTATGATTTACTAAGACATAATCTTGACACACTTACAACATTCTGAAATCGACCTTTTCTGTGGTATGACTAGCGCCTAAGTCATCAGATGACAACGATTACACCTGCTGACGAGACGACATCATCGTCTTCATACCTATTTATTGCACTACTTACGATTTATCTTAAATAATTATAATCATGGCATAAATTCGTAACTTGGACGAATTACTTCATCTGCAGAATGTAATGAATCTACATTAATAATAGACGGTTTTGCATTTCACAGGAAATTAAGCCTGATTGACGTTTAGTATTAATTTAAATTTTACACCGTGATATTTAAAGCGTTTCTGAAATTATTTACTAATTATTTATAACGTTTAAGAAATTATTTCATCCTTGTTGATCGGAAACGTTATCTCCGATCCTTGCTTACTGTTTGCACGTGGCGCTTATAAGGCTGTAGTCATGGCGGCCTGGCCACACCTCGTGCATGTGCTCGAGTGCACTTTGTATGGAAGTGTAGGAGTGTTCATCATCACCAGTCACACATCCATCCATATAACACCCGGAGGGACGTCACTTTTAAGGAAATAGACGATACGGTCATGGACCTTCCATAATTAGTATACTTAACATTTGCAATCGGAATATCGCCTGTACACGTTATGCCTGTCCTTGGAAGTGTTAATATCGGACTTAGGTATCACCTACTACTCTACGGTCGCTCCGCGCCGCACTCATAGTTTTGCCCGTGTAATAATCATCTTTTTTACAGTAGGTACTTATTTTACATTAGGACGCAGTAACTACCTGGTTATCAAGATCCTTATTCGATGCTAAGTCGTACCGCGACACACATAACATGACAACAAGACGCTGTTGTCGCCGCGACTACAATTAGTCTTAGACGTGCCGGTGTTTCCGATTCTCCTCGCTCTTTATTATGAGTCCGAACGCATGAGTGTAATGGAAACACTTTATTTTAATAGCTCCATTCGTCACTGCCAGTACGACGATTGTTAATGGCTCCACAATCATTAAAATAACAACCGAACATTATTTGAAACATTTTTTCATCCCATTACCGTGTAAGACAGTGTGATCTTGGAATATTCCTGTTATCGTCGTCTTTGAAAATGTATTTTAAGTCCGTGAGAGACAAGCCACCTGGAACAAATGCTCGCGGTTTCTTTTCAATTATAGTAACGTTCAAACAAAATCTTAAGCTCCCTTTTGATGTAAAATAATCTACGTATTCAGGCCACAGCGGGATCTGCACAGCAACCAAGTCGCGCGCGGCGCGATATATATCCAGAGCTTCCACCAATGGACGCAAGCGAAGCGACGTTGTTGTCGTGCAAAAGTGCTTGTGATGGACACTTTAGAATAAAGGAACGAATTTTAAATAATAATTATGCTCGTATTGCTGAGTAGCTAAAACTACTTGTATAACTAGACAAAAAGACTCATAAAAAAGTAAAAAGCGAATCTTAATGAAGAACACTTGACTATAAAAGTATAAAAAGGATTTTTGTTATCAAGAGTACCAAAATTCTTTGACTCGAGGTATGTCACGCTCGTTCATTTGTCCCGTGCTCCCCGCGGAGGTGCTAACAATACCGATCTGGGAATTAAGCGGCCCCACCTTTATCGATGAACCTTTATATCGTATTCTCATGTAAATATCCCAGGTTTATTGCTATTTTTACTGTCACCAACAAAAGCGCCTGGCGTCCAGCACTACTTTATATTTAGAAGAAGTAGAAGTTGTTATGATCATGATGATCAGTATTATATTCCATCAACAACACACACACAACAACAATAACAATTTAGCTAAACGAATAAATTACATAACATAAACAGCCTATATACGTCCCACTGCTGGGCACAGGCCTCCCCTCAATCAACCGGAGGGGGTATGGAGCATACTCCGCCACGCTGCTCCACTGCGGGTTGGTGGAGGTGTTTTTACGGCTAATAGCCGGGACCAACGGTTTAACGTGCCCTCCGAAGCACGGAATCATCTTAACTTTTAATAAATTACAATATTTCTTATTAAAGACAGATCTAAAGTTGATATATTATTGAAAACGTCTTGTGTAATATATACATTTATATACATATATATACATTTATAGAATATAAGAAATTTTATGGATAAATAAAATAAGTAGATATCAATTAAGTATTCAGACTTTCCTCAACATAATTTAAGAGCCACGCATTCTCCATTCTTGTCTATACAAGACCAATTCCTTCACTTCCTTATAAGACACGACGTTCGCCTTCTCTTTAATCTGTTCCATGTAAGCTCTTCTTGGTCTTCCCCTTCCTCTCTCTCCTTCTAGCTTCCCTTCTATGACGTTTTTAATAAATTCGTCGCAGTATTATATTTTACGAATTGGCTGGTCGAAATTAGTATTATACCGATATAAAATTTGTTGACCTTTTGAAAAACAAGAAAATTCAAAAAGGGACATGTCAAATGAGATAAACATTTGTTCATGTAACAACAATCTTACAATGCATCACACGTTACAGGCCACATAAGGCCCCCGCAGTCCACCCGGCCGGCGCGTGCCCACATCGCACCACCATCTGGCGCGTGCGCTTCATCTTAAAATAGCTGTTACTCTGTTTAGACGACTAGATATCATGCTGGGTGAATTTTCAAGATTAATTTGTTCGCTGTTTACTCTTGTAACTTTAATAAAAATCTTTTTTAAAGTTATAAACAAAATTCGCGTACATTTCATGTTACTCATTAAAACCAACTGCAACAGATATTGCTGTTCTATATTATACCGGGTGAATGCCCTCATTTTTTTTGACATGGCAAACTGTAGATTTGCCGCAAATTGCATTATCTGCTTAACTGGACAAATGGGGAGCGCTGAGGAGTCTTACTCCCGGTACCGATTTTGTTCAACAGAATTGCGAATTATTTAGGAAGTAATATTTTGTGCCGATAACATAATGTGTGGTCCACGTTATTTGAACGTTACGTATAAAACAAAGCCTCCGTAAGCCGGGAACAGCGTGGACTATAACACAGACCGGGAACTATATATAAACATCCCACGCTGTCACTCGTTATAAATATAAATGATGTGTCTCGATGTGTAAGTCGTTGATCACACGAATGGCAAAAAGTGTCGGAGTTAAGCCGGCGTGTGTCGAGCAACACCTACAATAGACTGTGACGGGTGGTCGTGCCTAACCGATCAAATCAAAATCAAATATACTTTATTACACATAACTAAATTAACAACAACTAAATAAACAGATAAAATAAAATAACACAAGATAAAACATAAACATAGATTAAATTAACAGACAAATATAATAAACTAATATATCATGTTACCTTCGTATTTTAAAAAACCGTAATACCCCTGTTTGGTGAACGCGTTACTCTCTACTTAGTGTCATGGGTTCGAATCTCGATTCGGGCTCTAAACTATAAAATTCGAATTTATGACTTTGAACTCATATTTGGATATGTAGTTGATATCATGAGGTTTCTGGGATTTGTCTCTCGACCCCGTTTATTTGAGTTTTAACCATAGCGGGCGAGGAGTGGGTATATACGTATAATATACAACTCTGCCTACCCCTTCGGCGATACGGGCGTGATGTTATGTTATGTTGTTTGTTCAGATTCATATTTATCTCCAGACGTCAGTAGCAAGTGTGGCTGAATGTACGCTTATACGTGTATCCGCTCCAACAGGTAGGTGGCGATATCAGGGGGGTTAAAATGGCCACATGCAAGCAATTCACCTAAAAAAGCAATAATGTAATGTAAATACTTTTATATGATGATGACGTCAAATTGCAATATTTCTTTTTAGATGAATTGCTTCGATGTGGCCTTTCTAATCCCCCAGTAACTAACTAACAAACTGTGAATGTGGTCACCCGGATCAAGCCATATCTGACATAGTGAACGAGTGCCCTCTGCACAGGTTCCCAGGTGGTATAGCCGGGCTGCATTGTGTAACGGATGCGGCAGAGACTTAGTTAGGGGAGCTTAAGCTGAATATATGATCCACGCAGGATATTTTATTTAGTCTGCCATACGCACTAATAAAGGAAGCCGCTGGATGCGGGCAGCGCAGGACCGATCGTCGTGGAGATCCTTGGGGGAGGCCTATGCCCAGCAGTGGGCGTCATACGGCTGATGGTGACGCACTAATACTAACTAATAAGCAAGAAGCGTAGCGCGTAGCCGGTGCCTCTACGCCGTAGCCGATCCACTACGCTACTCTAAATTACAATACTTAATAAGCATTAAAGTTACAAAGTGTAACTCAAAAGTGTAAAGTAAGACAAAACATCAACACCCTGCTGTTAACGTGATAATACCTCAACGTCAAACAAATTCCCACAATGAGTTTGGTTTATTTATGATGGTTCGCACCAGCCAAGGCAGTACTTTTATATTTATGTTTAAAGCTTTGTCTGTTCAAGCCTTAACCACCAAACCAAAAATCTCTAATTCGATTTTTGGTTAAGTCCAAATTTCTTTCAAAAAAGAACTTCCAAAAACCCGCAAGATAGTATATTTCACACCTCCGCATTTGCCCAATAATGGGATGTATAGTGTTAGATACAACAGAATCGATCGACCTAAAATTTACTGAAACATCACTCTGCTAATGACCGTCACAGCACTGGCTTCAGCTCTTTGACAGACAACTCGTACCGTACATCGAAGCTATTGTAAAATGGTATAATATTATATTGAAATATTATCATTTATTGTACGGAACAAGACGTTCTGTTTTACAATAGTATGTTTGTGAACCCACAAGGATTCACGTCATAAAGACACCAAATCCCATTTCTCAACTCCATCTAATTGGTGACGAGGCACAATCCCTTATCTCAAGCAGCCTTTACTCGCGTTACAAGCAAAAACAAATTCAATTTTATTTTTTGCTACTTAGGATGCAAATTGCCTTTAACTTGATGAGAATGCAAGCAAGTTCCCTCTCATCTTCCAAACTGGCTCAGGGATCGTTAAATGGTTAGTTTAACATGACGAACTCACTCAACTTGCATTATTTATTGTACACCCGAGAGCGTTGATGGTTTTCAAAAATAAACAATTAAAAAATTATGTCGATTCTACCGTATTATTGTTTTTAAAGAATTAACTTTGTTTAGAGCACATAAAAACAGACTTTTTCTGTTCTACACAAGGTGTATGTGTGTTTAGCATGTGGCTGAATCTGTTATGGGCCTGGGTTTAAATTCTGGTTGAAATCTCAAATGACAGTTACTTGTATTAAAACCGTGTTCAGTTAATAGCTTCTGGATACCTACAACATGAGAGTTATTGTAATGCGATGCGAAATAATTTATATTACGAAGAAAAGTATTTCGGTCTTGTGGTAGACCTTCAAATGATTCAATCTCATCTTTCGCGTTTATGTACAAAGTGCTTTTATTGGAAATGTTTTAATCCCCTCGCCTAAAGTTTCGCGTCCTCTAAATATTTGACTTATGAGCCTTCCTGATTTAAATTGACTTTCGCGAAAGTTAAGTCACTGTTGACCGAACTGTCATTTGATATCTTCTTCTATTTCACTCTTTTTACTGGTAATTTAGGCCAGTGGATGTAAGTGCTACAAGGAAAATTATACCAGATATACCTTGTACAACATTGATATATGGTGTCATTAAAGGAGAGTAGGTATTCTATCAAAAATAAAAAAAAACCTCAAACGTGTGACACACGCGTGATGATCCCTGAAGAGGATGGATAATGAACCATAATAGTATTACGGTGAAGGATAACCGGCCCATCAATATAGATTGAAGGATAATCCTTTGGTCAATTTTTACGATACGACCGGAATAACAAGTACCTGCTTAGCTGTGTGTGTGTGTGTGTGTGTGTGTGTGTGTGTGTGTGTGTGTGTGTGTGTGTGTCCCATAAGGTGGACCTATGACTTTCTGAACGTCGTGGAGAAACTGGATGCGGGCAGCAGAGGCTCGGTCTTTGTGGCGAGTCTAGAGAGAGGCCTATGTCCAGCAATGGACGATTACCGGCTGATGATGATGATGACTTAGCTGTACGCATCATGTAACAGTCCAACAGAAAAATACAATATACCACCCCAACGTTATATACTTCATTCTTTCTTGAATTGAACATCTATTGGGTGTCCTCCGCTTATATTGCCTGTTTTGAATATCATTTACGGTACTTGTAAACTAGTTTACTGGTGCAATTTACTCTCTGTTAAATATCAGTGTTATACGGCAAAGTGTTTTCCAAGATGTGGTTATATTTCATGATACATTCAATTACGTCTCAAGCCCCGGGGCCGCGGTACATCTAACAGTATATTCTCATCCTGCACGCTCCACCGCACCTCGTGAAATATAAACAGTCATCACGGTTGGTTCATACACAAGCACGTTGTTGTTCCACGCGCCGCTGACGCGTATGGTTGTCCCTGAGCGACGGACCTGACGACCCGTCGTCCAGGAGAGCAGTCGTACCAAACACGCCATTAGAACGTGTTTCACTAAGCTGACATAATCGTCTGTTATGATGTTTCTAACCAGGCAGGTATACTGCTATGAATTTCAGGATGTGTAAAGGCCCTATCTCACTACTACACCAAGGTTGCGCCACCAGTGGGAAAATGCGAGATTCTGTAGCCGGCAACAAACTGGTTGCGCAATGTGGCGAGGTACCCTTTATACAACTGTTTACATTATGTTGATGTCACCACCAAGGTATCCTCCTGAAATAGGGCCCCTGGAGTTATATTTTTGACGTGACTTATTCCAGATTTGGCGCAGATGGCAGGAACTACTTGGTAGTACAAAGTTAAGCTTATAAAGACGTATAAAGACGAGAGACAATCCAAACAAGCTTGTTTAACTTGGCCAGAATAAAAAAAAATTAAGCCGGATTTGACGCCATGCAATTTCTTTTGATTCGCGTGTGTTTATAACTTTCTCAATTTCTGTTCTTATTTAAAGTATTCTTTAGATACATTCTATCACGTAAGTTCATATAGGCAGGTACTCACATAGAGACCACCCAATATGTGTTTGTCCTTTCGATACATAATGCAAATCATGATATTTTCTTAACATTCTGTTAATTGGGTACTATTCTAGGTCAAACATAAATTATGAAATTCTGATTAATATATTTTGACAGATCTAAAACTGGCGAAAAACATCTTCATTTTCACTTATTTATGAATTCTAATCAAGGAAAACATAAGAAAGAAGAAGAAGAAGATTAAGGAAGAAGATTTATTACGTTTTCTGTGACGTCACAGTGAGCTATCCATGCAAATTCCATAGTGATTTCGTATTTGGACGTTTAGCAAAAAGTAACAAGTTTCCAACTAGTCAATTCTGATGACGACTTAAGACCTTGACCTCGCTAGACGTTGGATTTCTACTAAATATTGTACTAAGTATATTCATAAGCAGAACACTTATAACACTTAAATACACTTTGAAGTAGCTAATGTTATTTCCCCACAGCGAAAGCATTCTTTGCGGGATCGGCGGGCTTTATACGACGTGAACAAATTCCTCGGTAAAGCTGTGAACGTGAGCACCCAACACGTCACGTGCTAATACTGTTTATTTATGTACTGATATACTTTATACGCCAAAACAATAAATGTTAAAATTATGACATAAGGAGCGGCCATAAGTATAAAATAAAAGTTATAAGTATATAACTTTTATCTATGTACGTGTATTGTGTATGTGTGTTTTATACATCATACTTGTAACCATAAAAAAACAAAAGCTCGATTAAAAAGCTAAATGTGCTTGAAAAAGCTTGGTGTGCTTGGTTTTTTACGTTTCCTTAACCTCATAATTTCGTTTCGTTTTTCTTGTCATTTGATGTCGCGTATAAAGATACAATGCATCAAAATCGAGTTTCAGTGTTCGTCATGTTACAAATAGCTCATAGATATGATACTTAACTATTATTTATTAGACAATTAAAATCCTAAGATAATTTATATAATCGTATTACAATAATCCATTAGAGCACTTAATAGCAGTCAGAGTAGTTGGCACTCGTATTTTAGAGGATAAATGATTATGTTAATAAAGCTTTTAAGAATAAATTAGCTGTCTGAGCAGAGTGCTCTTATTCATTTCGCGTATATTCAATTTGCAATAGAAATTTAATAACAATGTGAAAATCGAGATGATATAATTGAAGAAGGACGTATAGACGAAAATAACGTGATCAAATTGAGGATGGTTTAAATAAAAGTCAGGTCAAGAGTACTCAACGCGATGAGCGCGTAGGTGTACTGCGTATATAGCTTGACTAAGGATATTATGGAGAGTTTTATGAGAGTCAATGATGCGATAATAGGACGTCGTGCCACGTGGCATTCGATCTCTGCTTACCCTTATAGTGAATATGCGTGAACTTATGCAAAATTTACAAGCTGGAGGTTACAAGGAAATTAGCAATAACTACGTATATTTGGAAGGTATTGCGAGCGGTCCTTCCGGCCAAGTAGTTAACGCCATCTGCGGCACATCTACCATAAGTCACATCAAACATAAAGTCCTACATAACCCTGGTATTCTACAAGCTATGGGGCGGCAGGTCCCAAATTTACGGCTCAAATTCAAATTCAAAAATATCTTTATTCAGTAGGTAACATACACTTTGAATCGTCAATTTTACATAACGAACATCTCATCCGCCTAAAACTACTGCAGCTTCTCACAACCTGTATAGCCGGGGAAAAGAAGCTGCAAGAAAAACCTCGGCACAGGGCCCTAGACGTTCTTTAAAAAAATAAAAATAAACATAAAATATTGGTAAGTATACAATTGAGTAATTTAGCTGCCTAATATCAGTTCTCAGACAGTTAATCCCATGCATTCATATCTTCTAAATAATCACAAATTTTATAATAACCTTTTTTGTAAAGTTTTTGTTTAACTACTGTCTTAAAGCAGTTGAAAGGCAAATTCTGAATGTCAATGGGAATCTTATTGTAAAAACGTATACATTGCCCCTTAAAAGATTTAGTAATCTTATGTAATCGACTGACTTGTAAAGCAAGTTTATTTTTATTCCTGGTATTAACAATGTGCCGATCGCTATTTTTTGCAAATAATCCTATATGTTTTTTTACATATATTAAATTTTCAAAGATATATTGTGATGCCAAAGTTAAAATATTAATTTCTTTAAATTTATTTCTAAGTGACATCTTGGGTCCCAATTTGTAAATCGCCCGAATGGCTCGCTTTTGCAGAACAAAAATGCTGTTCATATCTGCAGCATGACCCCATGGCTGAGAGGCATAGTCCGCGAATCATTTTGGGTATCCAAGAGTCGCATTAACTAACATAATGAGATAAGACCCCGTTACCAGAGCACTAAATAATGTCAAACGAGGTTGCCAAGGAAATAGACCTGTCGACTTCCTCATTGGCGAGGTCCGCAGAGGCTATAATTAAAATATTATGTGATTATAGGTTAGTATAATTATAATGAAGGGTATTTGATAAGTTTAGCACCTAACTGTAAATATTTATCGCAATCTTTGTTTATATTTTCTTCTTGGTGAGCGCGGTTGTGAATTTGTGTCTGTGTATGTACTTACATGGCTTTGATGCTGTATCTGAACTGCGCGAGGCTGACACATTGTTGGTCGCATTCACCATTTTGTTATCTTTAAATATTATATATTTTTTAAATTTACATTTTACTTTTTATTTTTTTGCTTTTCTTTTGTACAATTAGATTTAGGCTAGTTTATCTTTGCTGTAAGTCCATTGCATGCCGTTGTCACCTATAATTAGGGTAACAATTACTATGTCATTTTATGAAGATCTTTACTGTAAGAGACTCGTTGTAAACTCTGTTGGTGACCTTTAATAAATAAAATAAATAAATATATTTATGTGTCTACGTTACCCTTTGGCATATGCCTGTATGGAATCTTATAGTTGTAATGATTAGATAAATAATTGTATAGCTTTGTTCTTCTCCAGAATTCTACTAAGACCTATATATGTTAGTTATTCCATGCTAATACTAAATAAACTAATAATTTCCATTGCCTCACAATGATGATAAGTTTATCATCTTGCAGCACGCAACCCTAATTCAAACTTTGATTGATTCCCGGATTCATCACAGAAACAATACGGATTGACGAAATCTCGAACCAATATCTGTAGCGATTGTGTAAGAATTCAATTACGGTCTTTTATGGTCATACATACAAAAATATATAATTATGGATGAGAAAAGCTTACTTTCTTAAAAGTGGATTCCAAACCTTGTTACCTTTATACACCATAAGTGTTTATTTATAAACTTATGTACACAGACATGTAACTTATGTTTAGACAGAGCGACTAATTTATGTCATGACTCAAAAACAGATTGACGTTTTCTGTGGGCGATGGCCTGGTACATTGCTAAATCACGCTGTACGAATTAGGACCGTGTAATAAACCTATTGTTGAAATTAATGGGCCGTTGTTATATTTTTAAACGTACTTATTGTTGTTACGTTTCACGAAATCTCAAAGCTACATCGGTACGTTTAGATAAACAGTCGTAAAGTTGAAGAAGATGAAGTGCTCACGCGCCGGTTATGTTCTACTACACCTACTGGCAGTCCACGAGGACAAGGGGAATCGTCCCAACCAGGACAACTGGATGACAATTTACTTGGTAACATCTGCAGCCTACTGGAGAACTTGTCAGTTGTTACATAATTGTGTGTACAATACATTAAAAAAATATATAAAATAGTTGAACCATTAACAACATCTTGTTAACAACATTTCTTTTACTATTTATGAATCTTTATAGTTTTGTTAAGAATAAATCTACTTAATTCTAATAATGAAACTGTTTCAGTACATTTTTCAAGTGATAATTACTTATATGAACCGTAAGTAACACCATTTACATGTCTGTGATATGATTCGCGCAAGCACAACGTCCCGCTACCTGAAAGGTGCAACCTCTCAGACGATGACGTCATAACACTATTACCTCCTCCCAGAGGAACCTTATTCCAGATTCCATTACCTCGCAGTCGCCTTGTTCTATAAACTGTTTTAAAATTAAAGAAGCTTCGAAGTTACTCACTGTGACAAACGTTCTATACCGTTTTGTTCATTTCATACTGCACCACCGTCGCGGGCGGCGGCAGAATGAAAAGTCGCACGCGCAGTAAATATCAAATTAGCTGCTGTTTGAAACGAGAGCTTTATCAATATATCACCTGCGGGGATCGTGTCGTTCAACGTTTCGCTTTAAGCACACTTTTATTATTATGTGTGCAAAGTTAAATAATTCAATTTAAGTAACTTGTAAGCCGCATATGGCATTAACTACTTGGCCGGACAAACGAGGAGCGCTGAGGGCTCTCACCCGATACAAAATTTGAGACAACACGCTTGAGGGTGCCCAGTTAGGCACAAACCTCGACTCAGGGCGTCATCTGAGTTGGAACCTAGCGCTAAATGAGGGAAATCGTCGACAACGCCGGAAGGGTCAGTATCGGAGTCCTGAAGTATTTGTTGTCGCGAGCTGATTGGCCGCATCTATGGCTAGAATAATAAGTCTCAGAGGGCACGTGCTGTATTTTAATGAAACAAAGTGTGTATTCATTTGAAACTATTCTTAATCTCATTTTTATTACAAACGGTGTTCAAACATTGAAGCTGTCTCACTGCACACATTAAATATTAAATATTAATGGAGCCTTCGTATGTATTACATGTGCTGTACTGTATTACGTAGACACGTGTTGTGTAATGTCAACCAGGAGGGGGGGACCGCGGGGGTGAGCGGGGTGAGATCAGTGGCCGTTAAACGTGATCATAACCGGCGCCGGAGCGAGCAATTACATGCCTACCAGATGAACCTCATGTCAGTCCCTTTTGATTTAGTCCAGACGTAATTCAACAACAGACAACCATAAATTTTATGGGAACTATATTGATTCATTTACCACTACCAGCTCGTCGTCTATCACTTACTTACAAATACAAAATACAAATACAAAAATATTTATTCGTGAATGTTGCGTGTTACAAGATAATTATTACAGTTGTATTACAGGGTTACAGGGTTACTTAAATGCTATTTTGTTGTATTTCTTTACAATATTTTTATCAATAGAAAAGGTTTCCGAAAGAATTTATTTGGAGCTGAACTTATGTAAAAATACCTTCATTATCTAACCTTTCAGCAGATAAGACCAGAGTACAACAAGAACAATTTGAAAAAGAAAAGCAGTCAGTGTCCTTAATAAGTAATAAAGAGTTTTTACAACAGGAAAATTCCAATTTTGGGAATATTCCCATCACTGTACACTATAGCACCTCATCTACAAGCTCTTAATAACTCACGCTTGCATGTTCCCGTGCATCATAAATTAATTGCTTCCAACCGACGACGTTTGGGAATTAGTTCGTCAAAGTCGAGCAATATTAGGAAGCCACCACAAACACGTGGTGACGCGAGGAAGGGTTAAGTTTTCTGTGATATTGAGAGACTCTGATAAATTTACACTTTCAAGGACAGAACGTCTAATGACGTTCCGATTCTAACTCATACTATCTATTATGAACCATCAATGACCCATGGTCTCTGCCCGTGAAAGGGTTAATAAGTTATGTTATGAACAATCCAACATTAACACTACATTCACACTGTATGCATTTAAACCTAACTATTGGACTTTATAATATGACATACGTAAGCTGTTTCCACTAGTGTGGTGTACATTTTTGAAAGAATTTCTTCACAGAAATGACAAGAATTTCCCCGCAGTTGCAAAGCACAAAGAGATACTTGAAGATCAAAGTAAAAATACTTGAATTACAGTAAGAGCTAAGAGCTGTAGTAGCCTAGGCCGAAGAACGTTTGACTCACTGTGTGATATCACAGCTTCAAATCCAGGACGGGCCTAACTAACGCTAGGGAAATAATGATGGATCGGTGTGTAGATATCAACATTATGTAACAGTTTTTAGTAAAACGTGTGATATGAAGGTAATCCCCGTGAGCGAGCAGCGATCTGTCGCCATCCAATGTAATGGAGGCCACGCCAGCGACGGCGGGTCACAGCGCGGACGATATCCCGTGATTTATTTCCGGTTATCTTCTCTCTCCTATAGCATACAAGTATACTGGAACTAATATAAAACCTAGAATGCGTTCTGCTTCCTATCCCCATCCCCAGGGATTAAGCCTTGCCTTGCCGGTTTTTCTAATATGTCCAGACATATTTGATACACGATCATGGACATTAGCTTTCATTTGTATTGGGATATGTGATGACTGGCGAGGAATAATAAGCACTGTGCAGTGGACCATCTTTAAAAGGAAATGAATGACAAAATGATCCCTTGATCAACAAGAAAATAGAGGTGTGGTAGCCCAGTTGGTAGAACGCTTGCCTCTCACTTTGAGGACGCAGGTTCGAATCCAGCACAGGCCTAAAGCAATAATTGCTTGCTTTCCAAACATGAAATCGAAAACAAATTCGACAAGGAAGGAAAACATCGTGAGGAAACCCACATTCTCGAGAAATGTATTTTCGAAGGTATGCTAACCTAACATGTGTTGGGCTGGTTTCGTAAAACACATCTCATTTAAGTAGATTGTCAAGAAGCCTATTTTCTCTTGGCAAGCTTCATAACGACGATGACTAAATAGTTGTTCATCAAACATAATCAATAACACAAGCAGTAGATGTTGTAACATAATTAGGACAAATGAGCACATTAACAAGATTCCCCAATTCGTGATGCTCCGTCCAGTGAGCGTGTAACTAATGCAGCTCCGATAAGCCGCTAATTCGTTGTGATACTTGATTCATGGCCTCCTTTATTTGGTCGGATTAACGGAACTGGAAACGATTGTATTAATATAGGTTCGTTAAGGCACGTTAAGGTATAATACTATTACGTAATATAAACAAAATCAACCTACATACATCCCACTGCTGGGCACAGTCGTCCCCTCAATCGAGCGGAAGGGTTATGGTGTATACTCCACCACGCCGCTCCAGTGCGGCTTTGGACTAGAAGCTAACGCATTCGCCAGAGCTATCAAGCCGCCCGAATGCCCTCTGACTGGATTATTATCATGTCTCATGTCAGATATTAAATAATTGGTCTCAACATAGCGAGTGCTACAGCCCTAAAATCAAATAAAAAATCGTGATAGCCCTGTTCTGTTTGATTTTATGAGTTTAAATTCATGTTTAGATCATAGATAATTGATATGACGTGGTTACCAAGATTTGTGCCCGGTTGATGGCAATAGCTCGCCCCCTGTTACATGGGACTTAGACGTAGCTGGCCACTAGTGGGTGTACGTATTCACCTCTGTCTACCTCTATGGGAGTGATGCTTGTAATTTGACAAGTTTCTATCGATTTCCCTCACCCTACTTCTACCTCTTTGCAAGCGATGTATATTTGTCTTTGCTTTAACTTTTATCCTCCACTCCTTTACAAACTTGTCTCTGTCTAATTGGCAACATATTAAAATTTTAACTAACTGGCTTTGAACGGAAATGTTTCGAGTGAAAGCGTGCCGCTATATCAAGTTACGTTTTAATTACTACTGGAATACCGGAAATAATGACAGGCTACCGGCACCGTCCGCGAGTGTGTGGGTTATGTGCGACCACACATGGACACACACACTCACACACATTCAACATAATATGTATACAATCTGCGTGGTACACTTTTAAAGGAATTAAGTATCGAATGTAATTTCCCCCGTGTCCCGCTACTGATAGCTATCTTCTGGGGGATATTTAACATAATACAGTGATAGATTGTTTCGACGACATACCACCGTATATCTACTCATTTTAACCTTATAAAACTAAAATAATACGCTCTGTACTGTCTAGTAACTACATATATACAGATACGCCGGTAGGTTATCTTTACCGGGGCAGGTAGTCCCTCATATTCGTCCCAAAATGGGCATAAACCGTACAGATAGATTTTCACACGCTTTTACCTCTGCCTACCCCCTTCGGGGATACAGGCGTGATGCTACGTTATCTATATGTATACGTCTTTTATAATATAAAACTGCTCAGTTCAACACATTACAGCAAGTTATCCGGTTACGAAGAAAAATGAGATTAAACCTCGTACAATTTTCAAAGTGAATTTCCTATCGATCTGTATCGAGTGTCAGCGATCGAGAGTTATGAATTCAGCGCGTAATTGAATCGCGAGAACCGTTCGATTGCGAGACAGAGTCGAGTGACGTCACACACGTGACACCTGCAGCACTCGTGACGTCACGCGACACGTCATAATTCATTTTTTTTCACACATTGGTGCTAATTCCTGTAAATACCATCTAATTTTATTTTAAGTTATATCCGTCATTTACTTATCCGCCGAAAAGGAAAGGGACGGGTAATCGACAAGCATAAAATTTATGGAACACACGTCAATTTTAAGCACAAATCTAAACCAACCGTCTAAAAATTTTACATCCGTCAATAACCCGACACAGTTAAGTAGACAGCACGTCAAACGGATTGCATACCAGCGACGTACCTTTTGATTCGGCCGGGTTATCCATTCATTTACTCATTCTTCCTAAAATTAAGAGCTGTGAATCTTCCGTCCCTTTCCTTTTCGACGGATATGAAAATGACGGATATAACTTAAAATAAAATTAGGCGGTGTCTGCAGGAATCGGGGCCATTATACAGGGTGTTAGTGACATCGTAACGAAAACTTTGAGGGGTGGTTCAGGCCATGATTCTGAGTTGATATCAAGTAGAAATTTCCGTCGCAAAAGTATGGATTGGAAAATAATTAAAAAGAAAAGAAAAATTTTCATGAATTTTTTGACACGAAATTCCACTTGATATCAACTCAGAATCATGGTCTGAACCATTCCCCTCAGTATTCGTTACGGTGTCACTAACACCCATACCTACTTATATGGCTACCGTATGTACTTGTACGGGGTGTAAGTATCATCGTAACGAATACTGAGAGGGATGATTCATCTGATTATTCTGAGTTAATATCAAGTGGAATTTTCCATCGCAAAAGTATAGAATTGAAAATAATTTTAAAATACTAAAAAAAAATCATGAATTATGCGACGGAAAATTCCACTTGATTTTAACTCAGAATCATGGTCTGAATCAACATCCTCAGTATTCGTTACGATGTCACTAACACCCAGTATAATTATGTTCTTATTCAACATGACAATTCATTATCACACATAACAGTCAATGGCGCGGCACGGGAATATTTTCTTCCTTAATACAAAAATAAATATTTTTTAAGAAAGAAACTAAAGATGTTGACCCCAGGGGTCTTATCTTATTGAACAGACAAATACGTAAGTACATTTGTTTCAGGAAGTTTGACACTGAATGGATCGAAGGTGACATTTTTTCCAATTGAAAAACATGCGGCTCTGTATAAAGATACAGCGAGATTCAGAGCTAGTAATGGAGCTATATCGCAGCGTGTAAAACTGATAGTCACTTAGTTTAAAAATAAAAATAAATGCAGTCGCGTGGAAATTTATATAGTAATTTCATATTTAATCTATGTATGTACGAATATTAACGTATATTTATGAAGCACGACGTTCGTGCCTCACCCAACAGGGTCCACATAATACCAGCGTCGTGGTTCACGCCGCGACTTGTGCTGAGTGAGGCCCTTTTATCTCAGGACGTCCACCACCACCTTATGATCATTGTAATGAACATCCTTCTATGCTTTTTGTAATTGTTTTGTAAAAAAAAATGATGTTATTGTCTCGTATTTGTGTGTGGCGTCCTTTTATAATAAACAATTTCTATTCTATTCTATTCTATTCTATTGAAATGGCTGCCAGTTAGATGGATACGTTTAAGCCAGAGATGATTCGATGCGATCTTTTTGAATAATAGTAATACCTCCTAGAAGACGCCTGTTGCTGTTTTGTCCATTGGCAAAGCTTGAGTGAGTGGATTTCTATGATTATAATATTTCCCTGAACCATGTGGTGGACAATAAATTTATACCATTTTTATGCAATTAAAATAAATTCTTATTTTGTCATGTCTTTGGGAATAAATTTATGTCGTATGACACATGTCACCAGAGTGACACGATATCGCGACACATGTCGCGGGCGTTTATCTCGTCGTAGATACGATACTTTATCCTAATATTTAAGCCTAAGTTTGAGCTTCATACAATCTTAAGAAAGTAGAAGTACCTACATAGTCAACTAAAGCCACAAGGTGTTATTTACTTAGCTCAACTTGCGACTTAAGTCTTTCTAAGTATCGCCAAGTTAAGACCTTAACTCAACAAAATATGGTGGTTCTCTTCAAATAGAATCTCGCTTCAAAAGGCTCCTTACCGGCTGGAGGCTTCACAGTTTGTTACCCATGGGGACTTTAAGCCGTGCTAGGGCCTGCACACACATTGCAACTTAACTTTTTCTTATGCTATTTTTTTTTCTCGTTTATAATATTGCCATTAAAGAAAAATAAAAAGAGCTCATAATATATGCAATGCACTCGGGTATATACACAGAACGGGTTTTTAAAAATTGCAAACTAAAAAAGCCTGCATTCATTGAAAACTTGTATTAATTTGCAAGAGATAAATGAAAATATCGCTATAACAATAAGAAAGTAGATCGTGTTTGGAAGTTATAATATTTATTTTTTAACATAAATTAAAAGAATTTAAACAGTACGATGAGTCGTAGTCGTATTTTAAAGTTTCAATACATTATAATAATAATCGTTGCCTGGTGGCCTGGTGCCTGTTATACTTACATAGCTTAGTTCAGGCTCCAGCCTCTATAGAGTAAGCAAATCAGATAGATACCTAGTATAGCGACGCCTGTGTACTCACTATGCGATTTATTTAAGAAAAGATAAATGCAATTTTGATAAAACATAACCATTTTTAATAACGTCAACAGCGTATTCATATTGGTCTGTTCTAACAAAAGACATTCTAATAAGTAGTTAATACGACAGTAGCAGTACTTGTTTACAAGTAAACTGCTGGAGTAGCAGTTATAATCCAGGATCATCTTTTTATCGTTATTACTGTCGCCCCTTCAAGGCAGAAAAGCATTATTTTTATATTAAAAGTTCAGCGTTTAAGCTTATTGTTGTTTAATCGTCTCAGCGGGGATAACAGTTTTATTTTAATGTCTCGACAATCTCGCAGCGGACACCATCTTACCCCCCTCCACCCCGCCCCGTGCCTTCACCCTTTACGCCCACACCGGAATTCAATTCTTCATAAAACTGTACCAGTATCACTAGATGGAAAGGAATAGTCCACACTATTCCAGTGACAAAAATTTATACACTAACTGTGAACCTCCTATTTGTGTGTGTTGTGTGTTTGACAATTAACCTTATGATCACAAGTGATAGAAAATACAGAAACCCTCTGTCGGTTTTTACGACATGTACGGGAAGACAAGCAACAGAATGGGTTCTATGTTTTTATTCGCTCCCTGTGCAACATAAAAGCTATGTAACTGCCCTATAATTAAGTAGCTTCGGAAGGCACGTTTACCCGTTGGTCTCGGTTACTATTTCCTGATGTAAGTAAGTAATCGATACATGAGCCATATCAGGGACATTTGGCGGCTCAATAATATCCGTGACACCAGAGTTGATGAGGCTGGTATTCCACCTCACAACCGACACAATAAGAAGATAATTAAGTATATTCCCTGTAAATTTTACCTGGCAGCTCCATGTATAGCGAAACTTGGGAATACCCGGGATAAACGCTAGAGCGAGAAGAACAATATACAATTGTAGTACACGACAATATACAGCACGTATCACAGCATCGCCGAGGGAAATCTGTCGGCGACGCGAGACAATGTCACATGATAAACAACGGTCTGAGTGCTGTATGATAATATGAGAACATACGCTCGCTCCCGACACCACTGCGGACATTATTAATTAATTAAGTTCATGTATTTGATACAGAAGCATCAGCTTCGTATAATATAGGATCACAAATATCGACAGACGGGAAGATAGAAAGAAAATCGCCAGGCTTACAGCCAACACACTGCGTAATAAAGTACACTTAGATGAATAGGATACTCCCGAATGGTGAAATAAAATTGTTGTTCAAAATTCTAGATTAAGTAAATTAAATTCATCTTTTTTGGGGTTGTCGCAAACTATTTGGTTAGGCAGCGACTGGCTGGTCTCCGGCCTGTCATTAAATGACATTTTTATTGATTTTATGTTTTTATACGTTATTGTTTTTTGCTGTCTGTCTATCTGCGGTGCTCTTGTCGATTACAGGGGTTATGTATACGTTTTTACAATAAAATACCAGATAATATTTTAAATTTGTCAGAGAATAAATTTAAAGCTCACGTGAAGCTTACTTTATGTAAAAAAGCTTATTATAAGATTAATGACTACCTAAATGATAAAAATGTCTGGTATTCCTCTGAATGTGTTCCTCTAGTTTTAAATAACTTGTAATGTACCCTCATTGATTTAAAAGATGTGTTGCTGTTTCTTGTCATTTCTTCTCCTCAGCCATAACACCTTGCGAAATGACGTAAATTCAAAAATGTTACATTGACCTTCAACAAGTTTATCCATGATAATTACGTTGAATAAATGATTCTGATTCTGATTCTGACCAACCCTATCTCTCAATAAATAGGTAGATAGACAATTTCTTCATAGATAATCTTAATAATTTAAGCATCTTAATGATATAGCATCACGCCCACACACCCACTCCTCGCCAGCTATGTTTAAGTCTTAGTAATAGAGGGCCGAGCCTATTGCCACTAACATACATACATAAACTGCCTATATACGTCCCACTGCTGGGCACAGGCCTCCCCTCAATCAACCGGAGGGGGTATGGAGCATACTCCACCACGCTGCTCCACTGCGGGTTGGTTGGCTATTGCCATTAACAGGACACAAATCCTAGATACCTGGATATTAATTATTATTATCTATGATCCAAACATGAATTTAAACTCATAAACTTAAAATGCTAATTGAATTCTGTGTTATTACAGAATTTTATGCTTTTCAGGCTTGAATCACCTGATTGTCCGAAAAAGTTGATGATTCCGTGCTTCGGAGGGCACGTTGAGCCGTTGGTCGCGGTTATTATTATTGGCTCAATTATTATTATTATTATTATTGGAAGCACAGGCAGCACCTTGTGCTGATGCGTGCTTATCACTTCACTTGTGCTCATGATTGTTCATATATTTGTCAAGCCTATTTTTAAAAGAGTTCACTGAGGGAGCACTGATCACAGATTCTGGCAGTTCATTCCACGCGTCCACTACACGGTTGGGCAAAAAGTGATATCGAGGGTTGCTAGTACCTTTGGAGCGTGAGAGTTTTAGCGAGTGTCCTCTCAGATTGATGTTTTGGTTCAGTACATAGATGTCTTTCAAGGCATTAACATTATAGTATTCAGTAAGAATTTTAAACGTTTCAATGAGATCTCCACGTTGCCTACGATACTCCAAGGTGGTTAAACCAAGTGTAGATAGTCGAAGCTCATATTCAACATTACGCAGGACTGTCACCATTTTTGTTGCTCTTCTTTGGACTCTCTCTAGTAATGCAATGTCCTTCCGGAAGTAAGGACTCCATATTTGAAACCCATGTTCTAACAGCGGTCTGACGTAAGTTTTGTAAAGCCTAAGAAACAATTCCTTGTCTATATGATAAAAAGCTTTTCTAATCATGTATAGGAGGGAGTTAGCCTTCTTAGTGATTCCAATAATGTGTTCGTCCCACTTTAGATTATTTGTTATCGTTATGCCAAGGTCCTTCTGTTTTTTAACACACTCGAGAGGTTTGGAGTCAATGGTGCAATTATTTGTATTTCTCGTGTATGTTGTTTTTATTATGTGTTTTGTTTGATTGTAAGTTGTGTGTTACTCCGTGTTTTATATTATATATTTGTTATTTGTTTTGTATTTGTTACTGTGGTGTCCCTTTATAATAAACGTTTCTTTCTTTCTTTATTAGCCGTAAAAACACCTCCACCAACCCGCATTGGAGCAGCGTGGTGGAGTATGCTCCATACCCCCTCCAATTGGTTGAGGGGAGGTCTGTGCCCAGCAGTGGGACGTATATAGGCTGTTTATGTATGTATGCTGAATGCGCTCGCTATATGTATAGCTACACCAAAGAAACTAATGAACACATTTGCATAACAATTTAAACATATAAATTAATAAAATTAATTAATTATTATTAGGCCGCCATTTGCCATGTACTTAGTTAAGAGACTTTTTGTAATTATTTCTTTTTTATTTTGGTGCAATAAAGTGTATTTGTATTGTATTGTACTGTATTAATATAAATGTAATGTAGCACTGACCTTTAACAATAAAGAAGGACCCACCCCTCCACAGGATTCCACTTTGTTGATTGAAACACAGATCTGCAACAAACACATTAATGTTTGATTTAACCCCAATGAGCCGTGGTAGCCCAGTTGGAAGAACGCTTGACTCTCATTATGAGGTCACAGGTTCGAATCACAACACGGGCCTAAACCAATTACTTTTAGGATTTGTTTTAGAATTTATATTTGGATTATAAATGATTATCATGTGCTCAGCGGTGAAGGAAAATATCATTGAGGAAACTCACATTCCCGAGAAATTCGTTTCGGAAGTATGTGACCTAACTAGTATTGGGCGCGGTTTTGAAAATCAGACAGGTAGTCTCTTCTGTAAAAACTGGACCTGTCAAATCGTCAGGTTAGGTAAGCGGAGAGAAACCTGATAACGTTAGGAAGATGATGATAACCAAAATACCTTCAGTAACATTTTCTCGAATATGACATATAAACGATTGCACAGTAGCAGACAAAATACAGCTATCAAGTGAATAACAAAGTAAGCAGGTATAATAGATTATTAAATTGTATAAGCACTCGCTCCGGTCGGCAATACAACAGCGGGGCCGTGGGTGCGGTTCGTCGGGATATAAGTACATTGATTTATTCTGAAAGGTAAGGAGGAAGGAAAATTGTTTGGAAGTAGCTTTCAGTTAATCAATCACTCTAGGGCCGCCATTAACCAATTGTGGTCCGCTAATAATTTCAAGAAAATATGCGATCTTTTTCGGTACGTGAAATATTTTTATAAATACAATAAATCACGTTGAATGAAATGAAGTAAACATAAACACCGTCCCAGACAACACGTACACACTGAAGCTGATTTAAAAGCGGCAAAATCCCGGTATAATGTTGTGATGCTAATATACTTCAATATTATTATATTGGTGCTGGTTCCAGTACACACCATCTAATTTTATTTTAAATTACGCCTGTCATTTTCTTCTCACCGAAAAGGAAAGGGACGAGTAATCGACAGGCATAAAATTTATGGAACATACGTCAATTTTTGGTAAAAATCTAAACAACCTTCTAAAAATTTCACATTGTGCCCGACAGAATTAAGGTGACAGGTGACGGTACCTATTTGAATCTGGCTATTCATTCAATTTAAAATGAGCATTTGTCAATCAACTGTCCCTGTCCTTTTCGGTGGATGAGAAAATGATAGTTATAACATAAAATAAAATTAGGTGTCTGCAGGAATCGGGGCCATTACGTGTCTTAATAATATAAACACCCATCCGCTCTTACAACTTTACAATACTAACGTACGCGACTAAATACTTAATAATATAAAATTACAAAAAAGTATAATATTATTTTTTATTTATTATACACAGGTGTTTGTGACATCGTACCGAATACTGGGGGGATGATTCAGACCACGATTCTGAGATGATATCAAGTGGAATTTCCTGTCACAAAATTCATGACTTTGTTTAGTTGATTAAATTTATTTTCATTTCTATACCTTTGCGATGGAAAATTCCACTTGATATGAGCCAAATTCATTCACTTACACCCCGTACAAGTACATACAGGTAGCCATACAAGTAGTGTTAGTGACACCGTAACGTATACTGAGGGGCATGATTCAGACCATGATTCTGAGTTGAGTGGAATTTCCTGTCGGTAAATTTATGTAAATTTTAGTTTTTTTATTATTTTCTACCTTTGCGACGGAAAATTCCTTGATATCAACACAAAATCATGGTCTGAATCATCCCTCAAAGTTTTCGTTACGATGTCACTAATACCCTGTATAGTGTAGCTTTCTATTAGTGAAAGATTTTATAAACCGTTACAGATGTTCCAGAAACTTCACCTTCACAATGAGTATATACTGTAAGGATTATATCTGTATGGATTATAGATAATGAGATAATCCAGCGACAAAATGTATGAAGTTGTGTAAACACTACCACCTCCAAGTGGCGCCACCATGGTGTCCTAGTGAGTTATGGCCCTTAATATAAATATCCTCCCATAACTCGTTTAGTATTATGCGATCATTTATCTGAAAGCCTCATTTTATTACCAGGAATTTTGAAGCAATAAATTGTTTGTAAAGCGGATCTAGCTAATTATAAGTAATTAACGAATAATTATAGAGTTGTTTGAGAGGATTACGTTGGAGGGAAATGTGCCGATAGCGAAACGATGAAAGAGGAAAATAATCGACTTTGAGGTACAGAAGTGTTCGCAAGCTGATTGGCCGCGGTAGATAGGTTCGTCTGACATCGATACTGTTTGGTACCCGTTCCCTGACTGGATATAAAGTGCAATAAAGAGACTTTTTGCTATGAGTACAATATAACTCGCGCGAATCAACTAAACTCCTCTAACCCCTACTCCGAAGCCACGAGTTTTTCTTTTGACTACATCATCAGGAGACGTCCAGTTAAAATGCACGTGTTGTAAACATCCTTCCTCTTCCACTTCTCTCGTCATGCTAAACCATCCCTTATCATCCAACTCCAGCCCTCTACAAGCACAAAGCTACAAAAATGGAGCTTTTATTTCTTTGCTTAAAATGCAAATTGCCTTCAACTTGATGGCAATGGAATTAAGGTCAGCCTTTTTGTGTCTCCGCCGAATAAACGTCCATTAACTGTGTTAGTTTAATATTGTCCGTCTGTCTGTATGTACCCTTTGATGTTGTAGCGATAATAATTTGGAAAAGCGAATCACACACACACTTACACAGCCTATATACGTCCCACTGCTGGGCACAGGCCTCCCCTCAATTAACCGGAGGGGAAGCTCGAATCATTGTCCTTTATTTATTAAAATGACAGGATAACTTCGACTGAACTCGTTTATTGGGCAAATATTGGACTCATCAGATGGTTATTAATGTTATTGTTGGGTTGATGGTGTTTCTTGCACGAATTACAGTGTATTTCGGAAATTAAACGACTTGTTATCACGTTGCGTTGTTTTATTTACGAGAGCTTGTCACAGAATTGTCATAGACAAAAATATTTTTTACTTTTTAATTTGATATAATACTAAGGTAAAACGGGGTATGTTTGTCGGTATGAATTTAATTTTACTTTATTTATTTATTTTTACATATTAGCTTTAAGCAAGAACAGTTATTATAGTTTAAGTTTGAGCTTATCTTACTGATTCGAATAACACTTTATCTATGTGGTCGTACAAGTTTTTTTTACTACGTAAACGTTCCACCATCACTTATGTTTGAAAATGTAGTCAATAGGAACCTAGTTTAAAAACTGCGCCGGCGGCGTTGCCTTAATGACGACACATAGATCGAAAGAATTTCGCATGGGTAGGAGGAGGACCCGGTGGTGTAATGGTACGCTCGTCTCGGCTTGACATGTGAGTTCAAGTCCCGTCCGAGTCACATTTTTTTCGATTTAATTTTCTCTTTGTCAGGTATTCACCTGTGCATGAAACTATAAAAACAAAAATCAGTTTAAAAACTGTTGACATTCTTTTACTCGTAGTTGCGTAAATATTATATCAGCGCACCATCCAGCAAAACTAATATTTCATACAGTAGCACTGTGGCTCGCGTCATACTCCTCCATTAAATAACAATCCGTGCTTTTATAAAATACGAGTACGTCGTCGTTGAATGCAGCCGCTTCAACTAGTTCCGCTATTTTATTTTAATTAAATACTTGCCAAAGATAATATTTTGCAAGAATTTTAAATATATTTAAGAAAATATATTTTACTCTTTCATATTGAACACAAAAATGCGGTAAAACAGTGAATTCCTTGAAAATATACAGTATTATAAAATATGAGAACATTTCATTTCTCATTTTATGGCGCTGCGCTGTAGAAACGATAACATTTTGAGAACTTTGAGTTTTGCTGACAGCAGCGACACAATAGAGCTATTAACGAGCATATACATATAACACATAACTACTTGGTGAGAAATAAACGGTTCATTGTATAATAACAAAACCGTACCATACTTTTGCGACGGAAAATTCCGCTTGATAACTACTCAGAATAATGATCTAAATCATCCCTCAGTTTTCGTTACGATGTGACCAACATCCTGTATTGTTTTCTCGCCATACAACATAGTAACTATACAATAATAAATACACTAACGTTTAAACAGTTACAGTATACAAGGAACAACATGTGATTTAGTATCAATTACGCGACCTGTTGACCTCTGCAGACGTCGACCCCGGACGAGGAAAATACTTATGTTCAACTGTACCAGTTCATAACTAATTAGTGTTCGACAAACTTGACCCCCAGGCACTTAAAACTATCGAAACTTTCAAGCAATTACGAACGCCCTCAAATGCTAAATAGTTTACGTAACTCCGAAGTTATACCTCTACTTTTAAAATTGTTGTAGTAAAGGAACAACAGCTTCATGAGATTTTCTTTCTTGGAATAACGTATAATTCTCACTCTTCTTGCACTTGAATTTGACTAAATAATAATAAAAAAAATAAAATTACTTAAGACCCCCATCGCACACAGAGATGGCACCGCGAGCGTTGCGGGCCTAAATGTGTCAAATCATTACCATAACCCCCCATCTTGTTAAATTAATTAAAAACTTGAGACAGGACACTACGCTGTCAGATTTTTAAAAGGTTCTTTTAACTAATTAATATACGCGAGTTGACTCCTGAGACTTATGATGTACCTACTTATTATACAGATTTATAATAAATATTTAAATCAACGAAATTAATGAAGCAATAACCCGGGCGAATAAAATAGGTTTCTCGCTGGTACTCGTATGCACCTTGTTTGACGTGTGCTATTAACATAATTTTATCGGCTTATACACCAACATTCCTAAACTAAGAGTTCTGGGTTCTCTTCGATCGTGATAGAAGTGTGTACCACACGTTTGTAACCTGTGTCTGCTGTCTGCTAGAACCAGCACCAATGTCTTATCGTTTCGATGGCATTAAGATTTTTTCAGCCCAGTGTTTTGCCACCCGGACAGCATTCTCAGCATTGAGCTCCTCCCGCGTCCCCGTGTCAGGGCACCAAGACGTCAGGCAGCAATGTCATGTTTCACGTTACATTAGAGTCATGGGGTCGCCAACCAAGCGGCCGGTAGGTCGGGGGGACGACAGACACCTGTTGCTTGTTGTGTGTTTACATCGGTCCCAGTGTAATAGACACAGCCCACGACCGCGCCGAGCGACCGTTGCCATGCAGGCCTGCTTAGTAACGAGAGTATCTTTTTACCTAAATCAAAATACAGAACACATAAAAACCGAAGAAAAGCAATTGTATTAAAAACAATATGAGTCACATCTTCAATATTGATAAAGCTGTAAGTCAATAATGTGTAAAGGAGGGCAAACACCGAGTGTTCAGTGATCAGATAAAACACATAAACGGACTCCAATCTCTCATTGCAATATTCACTGCAAAATATTTCAATTCACCGTCCGTGTTTATTGAATATTTATTTTGTTTTCGAACTTTTGTAGCGACGAAATGGCACGGTTCGATACACCGCAATACTTCGATACCCTTTGTATTCAAATTTAATTGAAAGTGTATTTACTGTGATAGAAACAAGCTGTGTAAAAGCAAAATAATCCCGACTGAAGAGATTTCTTTCCATTTTCCTTTACGCTCCAAAAAATTTAATAACAATTTGTATGCAGTGATGTCGTTATAATTTTGCTTCTGTTAGTCAACAAGATTTCAATGTCTACAACATTTCGAGTATATACATATACACATATATACATAATCTCACGCCTATTTCCTACCGGGGTAAGCAGAGACTATAGAATTCCATTTGCTTCGATCCTGACACACTTCTCTTGCTTCCTCCACGTTCATCAATCGCTTCATACACGCACGCCGGTTCAGAGTAGGTCGTATTAAACCTTTTCTAAGGACATCTCCAACCCATCCCCACCCATCTCATATGCATAATATAGTTTTCAGAATTATTTTTTTTCAAAAATTCCAAACCCAATCAGTATTCTGCCTATGGAATCCATTGCTAAGATTTTAGGATCTTATCCTACCGGCGCGGCGTGTCGACATCTCCACGCCACGGTGTCTCGTAGTGAAAATGGTGACGCGCCCTTTTTATTTAATTCTGTTTTTCGTGGCTTTGTACATAAGACTGTAGTAACATATATAGGTACTTAGTAACATATTTTCAATGTACAACAACATTTTACTGTCGCCATTGCCTACACAAACATCCACCGCCGCTGTACTAGCAAACAGCTGTTAACAGTGTAAGCTTATTATTGTTTGTAATTAATTTAGAAGTCAACCGGGCTACGGCGCGGGCAATCGTGTGACGTCATGTCCGGTGGAACAAAGTTTAATCTCCCTCAGTGGCGGCGCCTGCCGCGGAACTTGTACAACATACTCACCGGGTAGTAAACCATTCAACGTGGTTCATAATCCATACTTTTTTACACTATATCCTCACAACATTATCCTACGGCGACTATTATTATTTTTCAAAATAGGTATTATCAATATAAGTAATAAAAACCGCTGAACCTACGCGATAGTTTACTAAGACGTATATGTATATTGCCATGCCCACGACGCCGGCGACCGTCGCCAAACAAATGCTACACTTTAGCAACGAAGCTATTTTCAATATAAATTGTTTGGCGACGCCACCTTGGCGGGTCGGTGCATTAAAACCTTAAATTCGACATTCATATTCGGAAACTTTAAATGCATCGTGTCACATTGCCAACAGTACCGCACACGGAAATTAAAAACCGATGGCAAAAGTAAATGGATGTTATTTCGAACCCAACTTCAATTTCCATTAGCGAGACCTGGCGATACATCAAACACACACACACACACACATTGAACGAAACGCCAGTCAGTAATGACGGGCGCTGCATTATACAAAATACAGAAACGCCTTTGATCAATTACTTTACTAATTAAATAGAATTTCATACAAATCTCCGCTCATTCTGGGCTGTGGATTGCCTCCTGAGAGATAATTTACTTAATGAAGTGGTTCCAGGCAGCGATTGTTCCAGCGAGGAAAGAAAAGAACAAAGTAGAATGTAATTTCCGCGACGACAAACTCTACCTACTGTCTGTAGTACCGACTGAGAATAAAGAAGATTACGGCGGACTGACTGTACCTACTGAGACTGTATATAGACAGTGGCACGTACTGAGCAAGCAGGAACAAGAGCGAGTTAAGTAAATGACATTTATAACTATGCGCGTTATAGTTTACGGAATTATTTTTTTTAAGAAGCAAAGTTAAATACCTACTTATATGTGCTAATAAGGTGCTAAAGCTATTACAATGGCATAGAGATAGTCTGTGACATAGTGTTGAAGGCCTAAAACTTACTATTTTAAAATGCAAGCGCCCAAACAAAGTACCGACCAAGGGAAAAGTTGGTACTCACGGGATTTCTTCTGTATAGTGTCCTTTGTTCCCGGAGCGAGGTTCCTTGGGAACAGGTGACGCACTTTTCATTAGATTTCAGAAGAGATTATTAGATTTGACAGAATTTTACCGATTTTAAAGTTCTTGTAAATAAACATGCGCGGTGTCACTGACGTTCTTTTTTCTTTTTAGGGTAGAAAGAATATTTTTTTGGCCGGAAATATCAGTCGGTTTCCTAATATCTAACTTATCGTCAATCGGTACATACTCCGCCTAGACCCAAGTCAACTTATATATTCTCGTTTTCTAAATTGACTCGACCGGGAGTCGAACCTACTATGACGGTCAAGGGACCTATATTTAGCCATTACATCAAAAGCATCATCATTATGTAGTCGTTACATGCGTCATGATGGGTACGTTTAATGGCTCAACAGTAACCCTGATACCAGTGTTGATGCAGACGGTAGTTCATCTCACAACCCATACGAGTAAAAAATCCCCCATACCATGCTGAACGCATAGCGTATGCGTTAGATGGACAAACGCTATTATCTTTGCGATAAATAAAGCAATTCTATTGGTTCGTATATCGTAACGCGCGCGATATGCATGAAGCATGCTCCGGGGGCAGGTCATGACACCTTTGTTCTGGCCGGTACGTGTGAGGGCGCCACTGTGTCGCGCCTCGTTATGATGACACGCGATAATAAACCGCTGTTTGCCCCATATTATAAGCAAACCTTTCAACCCTGTGTAACAAGCCATAAAACAGAAAACTTACCTAACGCTATAAATAGCTGAAAAAATCCCCGGTTTTATACGAGTTTTGTGAGCGGTATCAACATGTTTAATCCGTTATAATGAATGTGTCCCCGTGTGTAGCGCCGTGTGTGCAGCCGGGATCATCCCGGCTCATTGTTGGCCACGTGACGTCGCACATCCTCCATCACAACTCTGTGGTCGAAGCGGTCAATGTACTTACTTTAAAATCCCTTGTCATTACGTTGGCACAGATGTCATGCAACAACAAACAGTAAAACTCTCTTTTAAACACAAGAATTCTAATTTAAAATACAATATTTTCCATTTTTACCTGACTCTCAAGTGAATACGGAATTAAAAGTCTGTCCTGACTTATACATTCATTAAGAATTATACATTCAAGGCGCGTAATTGGAACAGAGAAACCTCATTCAATTATAACGTAGCGCGGCGCTTTGCACGCGAGGACTTGATGACGTCACACGCGGTAGGCGCCCACACGCAGCGTGACGTCATCGCGCTCATATCACGCTCACGATCGAACATTTAGCCGCTGTCATATTAGAGCGACGTGTCGAGGAGTTGCGGGTGAAGGATAAACGATGTATTCCGAGCAGGTCCGCCGGCTGAAGAGGGTTCACGGAAAAAATGTTTGTTGCAGACCACTTGACGTCATCAATCTTGTTGTCACAGGGAGCGCGGGCGACGACGAGTTAGGTCACGAGTTCACGAGCAGACGGGGCCAATTTAAAGCACATAAAGACGCGCGTCTGGGCTCCGCTGGACCCTCGTCCAGGTGGCGCGGTTTACGAGCATATTCATACGACCGAGTACTTTTATTATTACGGATTCACACGTGCGTGGAGTCTATATCCACATAATATTATAAAACTCTGTGCTGTGGGGTGTAATATGAGGTCATAAATTGTGCCACCATCTGCTACCATGTGTTAGCTTTTAGCACGTGTTTAACTCTTCAAGACTCCCATTTATAGCGTCATCTGTATATGACCTAAATGCCAGACGACGTGCGAGACGCATACGCAAGTAGATTACCGTCAAAATTGCGGGAACAATTGCTTAATGTTGAAATTGCATATCGCCACATGTAGTCAGTGACGTCACTGCAGACGTTAAGAGGTAGGTATATTAGACTATACAGCAGGGAAAGAAATACATAATTCATAATGTTCTTCATTCGTTTCAAACCCACAACATCTATTTTTACGTATGATTGAGCCATTCATTTTCCAAAATCATTTTTTATTACAGTTGACTAAACTTTTTGACGTTGAAGTGATATTGAACCAAGAAACCCGCTTTGAAAGTTTGACAATGAATGAAAGTTGTTCGTTAAAAACTGTCAGCGAGGGGCGAGTGAAACTTAGAGGACAGCAGTGCCTCCCATCGGGAGGGAAATTAAAAAGTTGATGGATGGAACAACGTGCCGCCGCCCGAGCGGGGTGGATTACAGCGTGCAGAGGGTTAGTGAGGTTGTGGTCGGTGGACCGTGAGATATACTGCTCTTGTACAACCTGCTTATGTGATAAACTCATATTAAACCAGTATTATGGAGATACTAGCCTTCCGTCCTTGCCTCGTCCACGTGGGCTGTGTTCATCGCGGCAAGTATATTAAATCCGTCCCTGGAAAGTATTATAATATAATGTTCGTCCCTGAATTTCAATCTATCAATTGTCATCCAAACTGTCAGGCAGTTTAGACGTGAAAATGTAATGAACAGACAGACTTCCTTTCGGATTTATAACATAAGTATGGATAACTTCTTATCGAATATAACGTTAGTACTTGAGTCGCATTAACATATTTGACATTTATATAGACTTACAGTTCAATTAGTCAAAAAAGTTAATATGACAAAATACTAAATTGTATACAAATTACAATCCTCATGACCGTACGTGTACGACACGCCGCGCCGTCACCATCGACCAACATACTATAATTGCACGTACGCAACAAGTTACACAAAGAAACTGACACGAACAACAATAGAAATCGGCGTAATTATACCTCCCCATTCAAACTTTATACATTCCTTTGATGATGCTAACCTCAAAGTATTCTAAAACTCAAACTTTTGTTCCATAAATCATAAAGTTGCGACGGAGGCGGCTGTAGACGCTAATTGTTTACTCAAGTTGAGACGGATACCTGCCTGGGTCTTACTTCAACTTATTACGTTAAGTGACCGCAGCAGTATTACGTATATTGGTAATAATGATCTCCCTAGCGTTATTCCGTTTTTCACAGGGTCCGCTCACCTAACCTAAAAATTTGACAGGTCTGGTTTTTCACAGAAGTGATTTCCTGTCTGTCTTTCCAACCCGCGAAGGGAAAACCAGCCAAATGAAGGTTAGGTCACATACTTCCGAAACTTCTCGGGTATGTGGGTTTCCTCGCGATGTTTTCCTTCACCTTTTTAAAAATATTTTCTAAAGTAGGCTGAATGACGTTTATATCTTTGCCTTTACTTAGTTTGTATTGAAATTTTCATATTGACGGTTTGTTAGGGTAATGTGGCCAAACTGTGGGCGGTACGGAATACTCAGGCCCAATAAGATAGATACAAATAACATTTTGTTCAAATTCAAATTTCTATTTCATTAATATTGTTAACCGTAAACCTTACCCTAGTGATGACTACAGATTATATTATTTTTTTTAAATACGGCATTTGGCAACGGCAATTTGGGTAAACATGGATTCCCTTTACAAGTCACATGAAGGTCAAATAAATACACGATTCCTTCTAAAGTAAACACTATCCGGCTGATTTGAGAGCCAAAAATAGAGAAATAATCTCGAAATGGTTTTAGAATTAGCGTAACTTTTTCCCCCTTACCTATATACCGAATGTGGGTGCCTGACAGACGAGGACGCTGGCTCGACAAAATATAAAGTGCGACGTAATTTTATACACGCGACGTAACTCACAGGGTGCGCAGAATAGCAGCGCCGCTGCTGACTGCTATAGTTCCAATTACTTATTTTTCCTTTTTACTACATTTAATATAGCATAACATAAAATAACATCATCAGACATTATCAGAAAGGGGTCTACCCTTTTCTCGCCAGCTAAGTTTAAGTCCCATGTAATAGGGGTGAGCCTATTACCATAATCCGGGCACAAGTCTTGGAAACCACTTATCATTTATCTGTGATCCAAGCATGAACTTCCAATTCATAAAGTCGAATTCAAGAGTTTAGAGCCCAATCCGGGATTCAAACCCGTGACAACACGATGTAAGTCACGCGTTCTCCGAACAGGGTTACCATGGATCCTAGTACATTTACTGTTGCAATGTACATGAAAGCAGACAGGAGAGGCGTACCGGGCCGGGAACATTTTTTATGTACGAGTTTGTTTATACACAGGCGTACATACAGGGTGTTAGTGACATCGTAACGAAAACTTTGAGGGGTGATTGAGGCCATGATTCTGAGATGATTCTGGGAATTTTCCGTCGCAAAAGTATGGAATTGAAAATAATTAAAAAAACACAAAAATTTTCAGGAATGTTCAGACTGAAAATTCCACTTGATATCAACTCAGAATCATGGTCTGAACCATCCCCATCAGTATTCGTTACGGTGTCACTAACACCCATACCTACTTGTATGGCTACCGTATGTACTTGTGTGGGGTGTAAGTGACATCGTAACGAATACTGAGGGGGATGATTCAGCTGATTATTCTGAGTTAATATCAAGTGGAATTTTCCATCGCAAAATTATAGAATTGAAAATAATTTAAAAAAAAACTAAAAAAAAACATGAATTTTGCGACGAAAAATTCCACTTGATATTAACTCAGAATCATGGTCTGAATCATCCCCCTTAGTATTCGTTACGATGTCACTAACACCCTGTATGCGTTTTTTTACAAATTCCAGTATCTCGACTCGCCACCTCTATGTAAAGAGAAGTAGTCGGAATAAATGTAGACATCTGATTTTGGAACCTTCCAGTCTACATGAACTGCTACTGTCAATAACAAATTTAACTACCCACCCTGCACCGAAGTACCCCTGGAGGTAATGTGAAGGTTCCGCCTGACGGAGGTCGCGTCTTACCTCTCGACTGAGGATAATTACATTTGGTACGAGCGGCGCACGAGTAAGTAACATGTGATATTTATATGTGCTGCGTTTGTTAAACGAATGAAGAAACTTAACTGCTGGACCGGGAGTGAAGAAAAACAATACGTTTAGCTGCTTCATCAACCCGAATAAGTATAAATGGTTGTAAAATTCGCCTTGAGGTACATGTAGGTATCATCATCAGCCCATTAACGTCCCCTCTGCTGGGGACGCCTTCCCTATGGATGGATAGGGAGATCAGGCCTTAAACCACCACGCGGGCTCAGTACGGATTGGTGGTTATTAACGACTGCTAATACAGCCGGGACCAACGGCTTAATGTGCCTTCCGAAGCACGAAGGAGCTCGAGATGTAAACTTTCTATAAAAAAAGTTGCTTAACTTCAACAATCGCAGACCGAGCGCGTTTACCGCTGCGCCACCGAGCTCCTCATGTAGGTATACTAAATATTTTTGGACACTGTACACAAAAAAAAAAGCCGGTCAAAGGCGAGAATGAGTCGCGCCCCGAAGAGGGTTCCGTACAAATTGCCGTAAATTAACAAAGATAATCTATGGGAGGCTTTGACTTTGCAAACACAGATTTACTTTTGCAACCAAGTAATTAATAGCTTATGCGGCAAATGTACAACAACCCACAATAAAAACAAAGATTAGTGTATACTAATCTTCAACTGCACATAAGTTTGCAATCGCACAATTATATTTTTTCTGTGTTGGAAAAACAAATTACTTAACGATTTTCCCTTTACGATTCCTTTTCTTTACCTGTGCTGTAAGACCTTCCATATTGTTAAATTTCATGATATGAGAGTAATATATCATCCAATACTTATTATGAGACGTAATAAGTATTAGATGATCATTTCAATATACCTCCACGTGTTCCCGAGAAAAAGGGTCTAGACGTCTGTCTACCGCTTTATAGGTCCGTTTTTTTGACGTTCGGAACCCTAAAAATACTACCGAACTAATTGCTAGTAAAGTAAAGTTTATTAGAATCCTAAAGTTTATTAGTAACAAAACTGTTTAGTTAACAAACAATAAATAAACTTTCTAAAATATTACAAAATAGTTTCGTCGACGTGTCGGTATTACGAATACAGTACGGCGATATCGGGTCCCTGACTCCCTTTTTACTGCACCGTCCTGTACCATGGAATCATGTAGTGTAATAGAGCCCATTACAACACTAGGTGGCTATTACAATACCTACTAAAATCTACCTTAGATATATCTCGTATGTTTTGTGTGACTTTGTGTATTACGGAAAAGCACGTTAAGCCGTTGGTCCCGGTTACTACTTACTGATGTAAGTATGTAATCGTTACATGAGCCATGTCAAGGGCCTTTGGCGGGTCGATAGTAACCCTGACACCAGGCTTGATGAGGTTGGTATTCCACCTTACAACCTGTGTGGGAAGGAATTAAGAAGAAGAAGGAAAGGAAAGTAAGATTTTAGTAAGAAGAAAGCATAAACAGAGCGAGAGAGATGCAACGACAGACTGTGTGAGCGGCTCACATGATGTATTGTCTGCCTCCCGGCTTTGTTCGTTTGACGAGCGCTGCTCAATAATGCAACAGCAACAGCAGTGTCCGTGTCTAGGCTCTGTGTTGTAAAGTGTCGCATGACTGAATATTTGAACCTTAAAGACACACTCTTGGAATTCTTAAGATTAAAGTAAATAAGTACATGCCTGCCTAATTCCTATACAAACCTATTTAGTTAAGTAAGCATTCCAACTAAAATTTTACTTAAAGTACAAATAGATATGTGTTCAGACTATACACTTCTGCGACACCCCTTCGGGGATACAGGCGTGATGCTGTTGTGTATGGTGTTATATTGTTATCTTTTTGTTATATACCTAGATCGTCATCAGCTTGTTCTTATTATCTATAAGTCTACAACTTTAAGTTCAGTTACCAGTTAACAGTTACCTATGCATAGGTACTCGTAGTTTGTTTTGTATTGAATTACGAGTACATAATTTCTGTTTCTGTTTTCTTTGTATGTTTCTTGTGTCTGTTTTATTGTGTACAAATAAATAAATAAATAATGTAAAGTATCGAATTGCGAACCTCCTTCTTTTTCGAAGTCGGTTTATGAAAAGGGCAATCCGCTGTTAAAAGCCGCCGCCGGCGCCACTGGATCGGGGCTCGCGTCCAATAGTCTCTACACTATGGGGCTACCGGCTTTCTCCACTATTGTATACTAAGCCGCCGCGCGCCGTGCGGGTACAAATCCACCAGTACAGGCCGCCAAGCCAGAGGCGTCCGCTAGAATTGCCTTTTAAAATCACTATTAATGTATTCTACGTGCGTAGCATATGCGCACGAGCGTACGAGGTACATGCATCGCAATGTCGCAATAGGACCCCGATACCGACCCCGCCGGCGTGGTCGACGATTTCCCTCAATCAGCGCTTATCGCTATCGACCCACCAGGGTCGATAAATTCTTTCAAATATTTTCCCTCTCAGACGACGCCCTGAACCGAGTTTCGCGCCCTCTTGGGCACCCTCAGGCCTGTTGTCTTAAACGTTATACCGGGTGAGAGCCTTCAGCGCTCCCCATTTGTCCGGCCAAGTAATTAATGCCATCTGCGGCAAATCTACAATAAGTCACGTCAAAAAAAAAAGTTAGTGACATCGTAACGAATACTGAGGGGGATGATTTAGACCATGATTCTGAGTTGATATCAAGTGCAATTTCCTGTTGGAAAATTCATGAAATTTATTGCGTTTTTTTATTATTTTCTGTTCCATACTTTTGCAACGGAAAATTACACTTGATATCAACTCAGAATCATAGTCTGAATCATCCCTCATAGTTTTCGTTACGATATGTCACTAACACCCTGTATATTTTATTGTAGATTTGCCGCAAATGATATTCCTAAACGAAAATATGTTTTTATTTTTTTTTCCGTTTTTTTAGGATATTATTTCTTGCCTAACGATGGAAACATAATCATTTTAGTTTAAAACCAATGCGATATTCTGTAGCTGTCATGTTTACCCCACATAATGTTAGCTGATGATGTAATAGTATGCGCGTGTCAGCTGGTCCATTCATCTTAATAAAGCAGACTGCTGTACAGAGTGTAACGGCTGGTATTTATAAATACGTCTTTTATAGCTGCGCGGGCGCCGGCGCTATTTCCAGACACGTAATCACGGCAATAAGCTGAATTTGTAAAGCTTAGAATTCATACATACGTTTCATTTAATATTTCGCCTACATCTTAACATATGCATAAATTTACAGAGTGTTAGTGACTCCGTTCCGAATACCGAAAGGAATGATTCGGCTCATGACTCTGAGTATTAACTCATGGCGGAATGAAAGTGGAATTTTCCATCACAACATCACAGCCGTGGGTCACAGCAGATGGTAGCAACAGTGGTTGTGTAGCTGTCACGTCTAATGATCTGAAGCCAATTAAAATGTTCTGAAGTATTTGTACCGTTCAAGTAGTAAATAAAAACTCGTAGAAAGAATTGTAGCGTTGACAGCGACTTTCCGAACGGCGACCCGCGCTACGGCGACTCTCTTTACGGCGAGTGGCCTTATTTTCCCTTTACGTCGAGCGAGTTTTGACGTTATTGTACAGTTATGGTAAAAACTGTTTTGCTGTTTTCTTTCTATTTATGATTTGGTTTAAATAGACAAATACTTACAATTAATTTTCCTCTTATTATTTTCCTAGCTACTTACCTTTTAAGAAACATAATAATTATAGGTAAGTACTTATGTGGAGAAAATGGCTTCAACTAATGAAACTCCATTTTGATATAATAATATATTTTTATAAACATTGTTTTAAAAAGACCTATACCTTCTTTATATTGTGAAATAATATAATAGTTCTACGGTAGAACTGATCAGTTAGAACTACAGGGAATAAAGGACATAACATAGCATCACGTCTGTATCCTCGAAGGGGTAGAATATTGAAAATAAAAATTAAGTACATTTATCATGTAAATACAGGCTGGCGCAAACATAGGCCTCGTTAAGTTAAATTCTGCTTTAAAAATCTTGTAATGGATATTTCGAAGGATGAAACTTCCTGCGTAGCCTCTGTGTGGGGATGAGCCCACCCTACCTCTAGGACGCCGTCGGCAGGGCATTGAGAAAGGGTTGGTCCCAGGGCATAGGTGTTAGTTGCCGAACTCAGAGAATAAAAGAGATCTTAATAGAGTGCAAAAAAATAGAGAGTAGGATTGGGCGCCTTGAACATGATACTCTCCTATTGCAAGCAAAGCAAAGGGGATGGAATTAAAAATTTCACTTTTAAAAAATGTATATTAACATTACTTCTTCTTATACAGCAAAGAGTTTAGCATGTCTAGGTTATTTCATGATAACACAAATTTAGGAATAATCCTGTTATTACAATCAAGCAAAGCTTAGTCAAACCACTTAAACGCTAAAGTTTCACCCAAAAAGTGATATATTAAGTGCCTGGACGGCAGGTCTTAGGCAAAATCATGAAGCAAACCGCTGGATAGCAGGTCCTATACGAAAAGCATGATGTAGATGTAGAAGACAATTACTCCGAGTGTAAGCACAACATTATCTTAATGGGGAACTCCCCAGGTATCCCTTGAAGATAGACATCCAAGTTGGACTTTGAACCCTGCAACAAAACGACATATTACAGGTCTGCCTACCCCGTTAAGACGCGGAAACATAGGTAAACCACATTACGTGTGACGGTATAACAGCATAATCGATAGTCAATGTACTAAGCCAATGATTTTTAGGTGGTTTTACAGTTATTATTATTCTGAGGGTTTTACACTGAAAGAAAGATAGTGAGATTAAGCCATTGTCATGGACATGTGGAACTTATTTTAGCCAAAGTTCAGAGATAATAATCACAAAAAAACTCACCAAAAGATTTTAACATCATTTCAACATCATTGACGTGGCACACCACTTTAAAAATAAGGCATGCAAAGGGAGCTTAACCCATACAGCCTAGTCTTTGGTCATCTTAATCTTTTTTAAGTTGCCATCGTCATTCGATAAATGTTAATTTGACACAACTTTTTCCAAGCGCGGAGGCACACACTCGCATGCGATTACCGGGTGAGAGCCTTCAGCGCTCCCCATTTGTCCGGCCAAGTAGTTAATGCCATCTGCGGCAAATCTACAATAAGTCACGTCAAAAAAAAAACTCGCATGCGATTCAGCCTTGTCGGAAGTCTAAAAACAGGTGTTATAAGAATACCAAACATAACTATTATGTTTAAGTAGGTACCATGATTATAATCATTAAACCCGTTGCCTGAATAATATAAAATGAATTTTGATTCAGATAAGTAATACCTAATAAGTACCTAAAATATTTGTCCCTGGCTCCAAACGCGTGGAGAGTGTTTTCTATAGGTAGTACTATTTTATTAGTTATTGCTGTGCTGGAACGTAACACACAATCAAACTCACATTCGAATTTATTCTGTTCTATTTATTAGTTAGGATCAAATAAAATTGAACAATTTTAATAAATTATCATAGCATGTAATCTTCTTTCAATCTAATTTACAGTTTTTGGTATGTATGTTTTGACTGTTTAGTATATTATAAGTAATAAAATTACAAATAATAAATAATGTTCCTGTCATGTCAAGCATTTGTCATGTCTATTGTTATTTTTATAGAATAAATTTCAATTTCATTGTAAAAATTCAATAAAAGTATCAAAAAATTGTGAAACAAGGATGAAACAAAGTACTCCTATTGTGTGGTTATCAGTGTTTGGAATTATTCGTTGATAAATTTTGCCAAATAATCAAGAAAAAGAATGGTCGATACTGGACTGGTCGAGTTACCTATATGCTAAGGTTGGACGAAATTCAGTGAACGTTACTCTCTGATGTGAAAGTCACCAGTTTTTCAAAAAATTGGAAGACAACGAATGCATCCGTTTACCAATTTCAGAGTTGAAGGAAAGGTTTGTCAATAAGGTAATTCGGCTATACTTACCTTTGCTATTAAAACATATGTAAATACCTAGGTATGCACTTTATTTATTTTTACATAAAAATACTCGAATAATCGAAATAATCGAATCATTGCTGCTTATCATCGTTATGTATCATAAAGAGTGTCACTCTTCCCTGGGAACAGAAGTTGCTATTGATCTGTTAAAAGCCACCAAGATTGCTCATGATCCAACTGAGTGCGAACTTACTTGTATGCTGAGGTGATGAGGTGAAAAGTCTTAGTCCGGGATAAGAATTTAGGCAATGCCTGAGAGTAACCACGTGGGCGCAGGATGATGTTGAAGCGATAGCAGGCCGGAGTGGACCTATAGCAGCAAGCGCCTAATAAGTACGGTAAAGCTACGGCTGCTTGAAAGTACATCAGGTGGGATTCATCTATTTTTACGTTTATAAGTAATTGACGAGGTGATGCTCTCCCAGCGAACCCGCTGCAGAGTTCATAGGTTCTTCGAGTACTAGAGAGATAATGAGAATACGCCACACAGTGTACGAGAAGAACACGAAAGGACGTCGAAGCTTATGTGTGTGCGCCTGTTCTAGAATTATTAAAAATATAAACGTTATATATATAAATAAGAGTCTATTGATGACAATGTGTTTTATTAATTTAAACCTCTCCACATCGGTTCTTAAAAGTTATCACATCATCATCCATCATTGCTGCTACTAAAACTATCATTTATATATTAATTGATAAACTTACTTATATCCTATACCTAACAGCATAGTTCTAACTACGCAATAAGGCCGCTTTTGTAACAACTATTACTCTGAGATTGTTTAAATAATGTGTTTCTTCAGTATCCAATAAGCACTTTGTATTGTATTGATGACAGACTTAAATGAGGTTGGGCCGGACATGCTTGTCGCATGCACGCTGAGCGGTACGCACGGATCGTCACGCGTTGTGTCTTATGATGGCGCAACGATATGGACGCTTGCCGGAGGGACTGGCTGGAATGCGCTCAGGATCGCGATGATGGGAAGAGGAAGAGGAGGCCTTTGCTCAGCAGTCGGATCTTGTAGGCTAGATTAGACAAGATTGTATTGATAATTGAGAGTAGGTGCCAGTAACCAGCCATCCGAAAAGATATAAGTATATATTAAAAAAAATATCGAGATAAGATGTAAGTATATATACCTAGTAGCTTTGTATCACATATTTAATCCCATAAGATTACTGCATTTATAAAACAGGCTGGAAGGTTTTCAATATTATGAAACAAAAATGAACCAAAAATGCAATTATTTCAGTGGAAAAAAAATATTGTATGTAGCGTGATTAAAATTGTGTTTTGAACTGTACATGTAAATGACAGATGTGATGTCAAGCAGTCGCCGTTCCGGGAATCGCTGTCCACGCTACAATTCAAATTAAATTTCACCTTGAACGAGACTCAATTCGAACTTTAACCTGGTTAATAAACAAAATAAAGGGTTTTCTTCATTTTAATTTCACCGTTAATTAGCGTCGCCGGCGCCGCTAATGATTTCCTGCAGTTTACTAGAACAAAGGCGGGGGTGCCTGGCTGCCATTGCCATGTATATATATATATATATATATATTGATTGAGGTGACATGCCTGTTCTAATGTGTTAAGTTTGTAATAAATGAAATTTATAATTTAAAATAAATATTATTTATTACAAACTTAACACTATTAGAACAGACATGTCACCACAATCAATAAAATAAAGCCAGCCATTTATGTTTACATCAGATCATGAACAACGTACCGATAAGTTACATCACTATTTACTAGTACTGCGACCCACTGTCTTCCCCTGCCATTATGTAAACATGGTACCCACAGTACAACCTATCATCACCCATATTTAAAGTAGAAAAATGTGATCTAAAAGCAAATGTATATCCACAAATAATCACCTAAGAAATAACACCCATTTTGGATATGAAAGCATAACACGAGCCATTCCACCGTATAGTGATTATGTGTTGTATCATACATATCCCATCACGTCAGAAAGGCGACAATCCCTTGTCAGTTTTTGCGACACGCCCGGGGAGATGCTTACGCGTTGTAGATCGTTTCTTTCGCCTTAAAAACTCCAAGACCCCAGCGTGGCAACGTCAGACCAACCCTCTGACGTCACACCTCGTATTACCACGTTACCGAAAACACAATGTGACCTCTCTGTGATCGCAGATTTTCACGATTCATTCCTACACTTTTATAGCATTCCTTTGTGTCCGTGGAATGGCGAGATTGGCTTTTTCGGCTCGAGGAGATTGCGCGGCATTACTCCAGCCTGATAGTCACGATACAGTAGGTACCTACTGACGTGTGCTCCTCTCGTATGCACCACGGTGTAGCAGATGCTTTACGAGACTATAGGTACCATATGTAATATAAATATATATTTTTTTGACGTGACTTATTGTATATTTGCCGCAGATGGCATTAACTACTTGACCGGACAAATGGGGAGCGCTGAAGGCTCTCACTCGGTACAACGTTTAAGACAACAGGCCTGAGGGTGCCCAGTTGTCGCCTCTACTCAGGGCATCGTCTGACAGGAAAAATATTCGAAATAATTAATGAGGTAAATCGTCGACCACACCGGCGGGGTCGGTATCGGGATCCTGAAGTGTTTGTTGTCGCGAGCCGATTGGCTACCTCTATGGCTGGAGCAATCGGGTCGTCGGGATCGTATATTACGTCCTTCGGACGCCGATACTTTTCAGTACCGTCCCTAAGCGGGATGTATTCGGAAGCCGCAACTACCAGGGGTTTGGGTGGGTACCAGTTGTAGCATGGGACCTAGTGAGCTGACATAATTATATACAGTTCATCAACATCATAATTATTCAGAACTTGATTGTGTCATTCCGCTGTGGTGACGTGTAGTTTTAAATGAATGAATGAATTACCACTTTATTGCATGCACCACACCTATCGGATTAAACTAAAGTGGCTTCCGACCCGGTAAGGTTTACTGGCGTGAACTGAGTCCGTTAACGAATGGTTTTATTTGCTCACGTACTAAAGCGCTCGGGTGTTAATTTAGCGATATTTCAGCCAGAAATTGTGTGTCCGGCGCAGAACCGGCAGCGGTGGAGTAAACAGAGTGGAGTGCGTGCCGGCGAATAAACAACCGGACAAATATACTTTGGGGGTCGCTATCACAACACAACACACGAGCGACTAAGAGAGAGGCCCCACGAGCGTAGCGCGCGTCGCTTCGTTGCGTCGCCGCAACGCTATGACTTCGACTTGCCGAGTGCCACGAAGACGTAGAGCTTGTGCGATGCATTGTTATATTTCTAGTTTGACCTAGGTCTGCCAACCATTGAAAGTTGTGAGGGCCGGACCGAATGCAGCCCGCGAGGCAACCATTGCCCAATGGCTCAAATTAGCTTCCAAACGTTTTTTCGATTCTGCTCCGCACCACCCAAATCCCCTGGTAGTTGCGGCTTCCGAATACATCCCGCTTAGGGACGGTACTGAAAAGTATCGGCGTCCGAAGGACGTATCGATCCCGACGACGCGATTACTCTAGCCATAGAGGCAGCCAATCAGCTCGCGACACCAAACACTTCAGGTCCCCGATACCGACCCCGCCGGCGTGGTCGACGATTTCCCTCATTCAGCACTTATCGCTATCGACCCACTAGGGTCGATTAATTCTTTCAAATATTTTTCCTCTCAGACGACGCCCTGAGCCGAGGTTCGCGCCCAACTGTGCACCCTCAGGCCTGTTGTCTTAAACGTTGTACCGGGTGAGAGCCTTCAGCGCTCCCCATTTGTCCGGCCAAGTAGTTAATGCTATCTGCGGCAAATCTACAATAAGTCACGTCAAAAATAAAAAAATAAAATATATTTCTAGTATCACGTTCATGTATCTCTAGTTGTATAGCTTTTGTGTTAAATCATTAGGTGAGTCTCATATCCCCATTTAAACGCGGTAAGAACCCGTTATTAAGTATGTGTTTTAATTATCATTAGGTGAGTAAGCAACGGCCTCCGTGGTCCAGTGTTTGAGCCTTAGGATCACGATTCTGAGGTTCGAATCCCGGTGGTGACATATAACAAAAATCACTTTGTGATCCCTAGTTTGGTTAGGACATTATAGGCTGATCACCTGATTGTCCAAAAGTAAGATGATCCGTGCTTCGGAAGACACGTTAAGCCGTCGGTCCCGGTTACTACTTACAGATTACGTACAACATCAGTAGTCGTTATATGAGCCATGTCAGGGGCCTTTGGGGCTCAATATTGACCCAGATATCATGGTTGATGAAGTTGGTAATCCACCTCACAACCCACACCATAGAAGAAGAGTAGGTAAGAATCTAATATTTAGCAAGTAAGTTAAGTAGAGTAGTAGTATAATTGACTTGTTTACGTAGATAGAGCTTGAAATTACAAAATCGGTATCATATTTACCGAAGTATTTAGCGAACAATAAAATAATGAGTAAACCTTACTCTAAAGCCTGCAACTCGATATCTGTTGTCTCGTAAATTCGGATCTCACGGGAATTCCTCAGATTTATTCCGAGACCTTGTTTCTGAACATCCTTTGAACGAGTTAGCGTTGATCTATTGAAGCATGACGATGGGAAAATATTGGTCCCAATTTACGGGCAAATTGAGTTCAACGTCTTAATATAGGGGAGCAACAAATGTGCACATACGCGAACTTCAGGCTGGTAAGCCTGTTGGTACGTCGTAGCACAGGTGAGGTAACAATCCTTGTTAGTTTGTTAGTTAAATAATTAAACAGCAAGTGGTCGACTACCGTCAACTATACAGGCATGTTCCAATAGTGGTAGCTGGCAATAGTGGTAATGTTTCATACATTAGTGAGATTACCTTTTCTGTTTATCACAATCGACAAAATAACAAAAAAATACTTTCTTGTATTGAAGTCCAATTGAGCTAAACTTTTAGTAGAGAATTATAGTCGTCGTAACTACATGTAAATAAGAAACATGAACGTCTATACTATGCAATAAATAATATTTAATATTATGTAGAACATTTTAAATGTTCTATTTGGATTCATTAAAAGATATAAAATTAAGAATGTAAGTTATATTCTATCTAGGCATTTTAGTACCTGTATGCATTTCGTATATTTTGTCTATTTTCTGTACCTTGTGTTGTTTGTGCTCAATATAGTTCATTTACCTTATGTTATATTATCTTTCCATTGCAGTAGAATGCGTCCCACCTTCCTGCCACTAGCCGTCAGACGTACGCAAGTATAACCGTCAAGGAAACTATTTTCCGATAATAGTTGGAGCGCAATATACGACACGAGAAACGAGAGACTCAGCGATATTGCACCGCCACACGCGACCACACGCGACACGCGACATCACGCGCGCATCTTCACACGTCATCACACGCTACAACACATATGGAACGCATTACGTTTTTCACACGTCATATCCCACGTCCTAACGTTACGCGCCGCAACACTACAACTCCAGCGTCACTTTATACACCATTAGAAAATGATAACAAACATCTACATGTGTTACAATTAGAGGAGCAATCCGACCATTTTGTTCGTTAGATTTTACCATGTATTAAGTAGGTAGGTAGTTACTGCATTAGTAGCAAGATATGCATGATGCAAGAGTAACTGAGTGAGTAAGCAAGCTACAGAGGCTGCAAAAAATGATTAGATGAAGGAAGAAGAAGAACTGAATGAGAAATGTATTTTTTATTTTGGTTTATATATATATATGTTGTCCTGGAAGAAATGGAGGGAGGTCTTTGCCCAGCAGTGGGACACCTCTAGATAAGATAAGATGTATGTTGTCTAATTACTATTTTTTTTAATATTTTTCAAATTCGAACACCGAGAGAAGACGCGACGCCACGCGCAGACACGCGTGGGAACAATCACTACAGTGGCGAGGCATAAACGTTACTGCAAATTAAAAATGGAATAAAATTCTCCTAAAGGTCGGCCTAATATCCCGAATGGAGATTGTAACGGTTCTATTACGAGCCAATGGGGCGAATTCCCTCGAACAATACTAATATTGGTAGGCTACGAAAAATGCTAGAAGACAATAAGAATACATACATAATTGAAAATTCTATTCAGTAACACTGAAATTAACTTGATTAAAATCCATTACGTTTGAAATCCATACTGATAATTATGGCAAGTAAGTAACAGTTTTCAATATTATAACCGATGATAAAACATGTTGGCTCGACCATTGACCAGTATAGACAGCGATAGAGACAAAAAAGTATTTTAATGATATTGCTTCCTTCCCTCTTTTATTTAAACATATATTTTGTCGTGCCCGAGGATCTGTGATGTGAAACTCATATATCTATACGTAACTTCTTAACTTGTACACCATCATAGTATGCAAATAAAAAATATTGAATATATATCTACCTATCTATCACGTTGGTCTAACAGAAAACTCGGTACTCAGTTCATCTTGCGATGGATGCACCTCTGACTACTCCAATTGGGGTATAGTCGTGAGCTTATGTTATGTTTATAGTTAACTTGTGAAGAAGTAACGTAGAACGTTTCAGCTACTTATCATCTCGGGCATAACATGTCATACCATCACACCTGTATCCCCGAAAGATTAGGCAGGGGTGTATAGTACCCACTCCTCGCCAACCATTTTCATTTCGGGCATGATGTAAAATATCCCTCAGTCGCCTGTAGTATTAATTACCAATGATGAATTTGCGGATAAAGCGTGCGATTAGTGTTGCCAGATATACAGTCATCATCTCCCCAGCATTATAGCGTCCCCGTTTTCCACAGGGTCCGCTTACCTAACCTGAAGATTTGATAGGCCCGGTTTTTTACAGAAGCGACTGCCTGTCTGACCTTCTAACCCGCGAAGGGAAACCAACGTTATCACGTGCCTCTGAAATACATTTCTCAACGTGGGATCCGCTGAGCACGTGATAATCATTTATGATCCAAACATAAATTATAAAATAATTGGTCTAGGCCTACTATGCTGGGATTCGAACCTGCGGCCTCAAATTGAGAGTCAAGCGTTTTACCAACTGAGCGACCATGGCTTCAGAAATACCAGTAGATGCCAGAGAATCAACTGGCATATTCTGTAGATATAGAATAAAACAATAGTGTTAGGAACCCAACTGAAAAACCAACAGCTGAAAGCGCAGTATTCTCCCGCGGCGTATGCGCCAGTTCTAATATCACTATCACATAAAGAGGAGGTGTCGCCATCCAGCAACATTATGCGCCGAATTAACCCGAAGACGTCATCATAATTTTTCCAATACATCTTCCTGCCCAGCTGTCCTTGCAATTAAACTATGTTAATGGAGTAGGTATAACACACCCGGTCGCAAGATGTGGGTGATGTGAGATCGCAGCTTCACGCTTGGAGCGGCGCCAGGCAATGTGTAAATGTTATGATGTCCGGCGCATGTCATGTGGGGGACAACTGCCACTACACCGCGAGTCCAGTGGAGTTAAGCTGCTGCTGGGTGTGGGGTAGCCGAGCCGTTTACTCTATTTGGCATAACATAACATGAGCTCACGACTATAGCCCAATTGGAGTAGTCAGAGGTACATCGCAAGATGAACTAAATATGCCTCACCGAGCTTTCTGTTTGACCAATGTGACAAGTGGTGGTAAGTGGTTAACATAAGCTCACGACTATATCCCAAATGGGGTAGTCAGAGGTACATACATCGCAATGCATAGCATAGTGGTTAACCATAACTGCTCCTAAATCATTGCCAACAACCAATTTGCCCTCCTGCGCTCACGGCGCCGCGTGCTACGTACTGAGGCCCGGAAGGTATCACCTTTATTGCCTCATAAATATTTACCACGTGTTGACTGGATAAACTGCTGCGATATACTGTTTGTTTATTCATCTGCTACGAACGGGAGCAATATTAAATAAATCAAGTCAAAGTCGTATCAAACCGGACGAATTAATGAACAGCGTGAGTGTTTTATTTTTTAAATAAATTCGCACTTGTGCTAATTCTTACTGATGGTAAGTGGCTTATGATTATGATAGGAGGTAGTTTAGAGTAGTTTTACCATATTTTTAAATGTTATAGTACTGCTAGGGAAGCAAGAGAATTCAATTTTTATATATTTTTGAATAATTATGTACCCGAGCAATGAGAAAATAGATCATTATCATGTTAAATACGTACAGCACATTTTTTTTTTCGGGAACTTAGCCTGGAAGGTTACTAAACTATTTTCAATAATAATTAATAAATCTCTGCAGGTGGGGATACCTGGTTGATGGTTGCGATGATTGCGAGTGTGGAGTATCACCACAAACTATGGCTCACCTTTTGTGCTGTCCTAAGTGCCCTAACACCTGCACTATTGAAGACCTGTACGAAGCCACTGACAATGCCGTAAGCGTGGCCAATTATTGGTCAGCAAAAATTTAGCTTCGATCGTCATCGACCCGCAAAGAAGAAGAAGAATCTTTAAGACAGTATAATGCGAAACGATAAATGCGATAAGGTGATGCGTATAACGACGGTATCAGGGCGTATTCAATTCAATTCACACGTTGCTATTGAGAGGAGGAATCGTTCAAAGTACCTTCTTCTCTCGTGTGGGTTGTGATTTGTATTACCAACCTCATCAACCCTGGTGTCAAGGTTACTATTGAGCCGCCAAAGTCCCCTGCGATGACTCATGTAACGACTACTTACTTACATCAGTAAGTAGTAACCGGGACCAACGACTTAACGTGCCTTCCGAAGCACGAATCATCTTACTTTCGGACAATCAGGTGATCAGCCTGTAATGTCCTAACCAAACTAGTAATGATGATAACGTGATAAATACATACATTATTACATATATCATGCCTATTTCCCACCGGGGTAAGCAGAGACTATGAAGAAAAAGAAAAAGATATAAGTTACTGATCTATTTTTTTCATAAGTCATCGTAGGTAATATAATTCAGCGGTCTATAAGAAAATGCAACATTACGCCGTAATTTTAATGAATTACAATTCAGTTTTTACCCGACTGGGGAGAAGCAAAAAAGAGAGTTATGTGTTTGACGGCTACCACCTAACTTCTAAACCACTTGTCAGAATTTAACAAATGATGTGTCATTAGAAGCGTCTTAATTGTCCGGTTCCATCGAATGCCAATCTGTCTTAAGAGTTTGCTACCCACAGCATACGACCACGGCTACCTACTAGACATCACTATTCGGAAGAATTCCAAAGAATAGAAAATAATATTTTCTTGTTTCATACTTTTTAAAGCGTGATTTTCCCGTAGTCGGGTTTTAGTTTTCAAACTTATATTTTTAGAATTCACTCTCAGAAAAGGAAAATTTCCTGTTTGCGCAATGTACATTTTAAGATTTTCAAGTCAAGAAAGTATAAAAACTAGAATTAATTTTATGTCTTAATACAGTTTTCACCGACTAACCATCACCGCTGGTCATCTATTTGAAACTATCTGCTAGTCGAATAAATAGTTTAGCGAAACTCTTTAGCAACTTACGACGTCGACGGGCGGCGCCACAAACCGCAAATATAACAGCTGAGGAGACGCAGCAACACACCAGTAAGGTCAAAAGTTAGTTGTTATTGTAACTGCCTATCCAGTGGTCACCAATCACCATCAACATTCGCGGGGAGCGCAGTGGGGCGCGGGGCGGGGGCGCTCGCGACCTCCTCGCCGCGCGGCTGCCGACACACTACGGGGCAAATGCTCACGATACGGGACTCTAGGACCGGAGGACGGGGCGACGGGCATCTGGCGACGTCGGGACAGGACGCGGCAGCCGTCTGACGCGGACAGCGGCTCAGGTGGTGCCTATGTCATATCCATTGTTTTAAGTTTACGCGGTTATTGTCACAATTAAAACACATAATAACGGGTTCCATCTACGGGTTGGATCTACCTACTCCCCTCCAATCTCAGCAGTCATCCCGTGATCATGGCACTTGCAACAGTGTCGAAATATCGCGAGTCTCATATCCCTATTTTAAACGCGGTAAGAATCCGTTATTATGTGTTTTAATTATGTCATATCCGTCTGGGTGTTTTTAGCCGACTTCAAAAAAGAATGTTATCAGTTTGTCCCGTATGTACGTAATATTGTTGGAATTGCGTAATATTCGTATGTTTATGTGGGGTTCTAAACACGTGTACCTCATAGGTGCATGTCTGTATGCTTGTCCACACATGAGCCCTGTTGTCCTCTGAACCACTAAATTCTACTTTTGAGATTGAATTAAGTTTAGCATCATGTATTGATATCATATTTCCAGCGTATGTGCCCGGTTAATATCAAAAGCTCGCCTTCTACTACATGGACTGAGACATACTTAGCTGGCGAGAAGTGGGTGTAATTAATTTTTTTTTATTCTTCAATTGGTAAATACAATTTTATTTCTTACAATTATAAACTATACACCTCTGCCTACCCCTTCGGGATACAGGCATGATTCCATGTTATGTTATGGTATAAACGTTAATTTAGATGGGTACCTATTGTCGGGTTGATGAGGTTATCCATTGATGTCACAACCCACACGAGAGTAGTCCATTGTAAGTATGTCTTGTGTGTGAGTGAGTGATCTCTCCGACCGATTTCTTCTCACTTCGACTCCTAGTCGGCACGACGCTGATGCGCCCGAAGATGGCTTATGTAGCTGTACGTCGAAATGCGGAGTGTGATTGATACTTAGTGCGATTTAAAACAACTCCCACACTACATTAACACACAACGTACCTTTAGAAGAAGTAAGGAAGACACATTAAAATAGTTTATTTTCATTATCTACTTTGTTGCGCAACCGCCACCACCCTCTTCCCTTCTAACAAACAATCAAATATACTTTATACCTTATTTGAGGTTTACGCAGTTATTATCATAATTAAAACATACCTAATACCGGGTTTTTACCGCGTTAAAATCAGGGATATATCTGGGAGCAATCATGAACCCGATATTATGTGTTTTAAATATACTTTATTGCACCATAATGAAAGAAAATATTTCCAAAGAGAATGAACTCGGTATTGGGCAAATGGTGGCCTTATCATTTAAAGCGATTTCTTCCAGACAACCATACAAACTATAAGTACAACTTACCAATAATTTCTAATAATTATCAAAGTCTGCACTACAGGTATTAGGAGCACTTTATGTCGTACATCCTGTCTACTGGACCGCGTTATACATCATGAGCCACTAGTTGTTTATATTCTTGCTTCATTACGGTTAAAAGCGTCCGCGCGTGTTTTACCTAATGGACTACATTCCTTTTAATTTGAGCCTATTTGTGGCGGCAAATGACTAGAACACGGAAATGTCTAGTATTACCACCATTACACGATATTGAAATTTATGACCTGCATGTTTGTTGCGTTTCAACTGAATACATTTTTCTGTGGCCTATTTCTTCATTTTCTCCTTTCAAATTTCACATCTTTAGACCGTCAACGCTGGCAATTCAGCGGCATTCTACTCAAGTTTAACAATGAACAAAATTCGTTTGATGTGACGTAATCTGTATGATGGACACAACATCCGTTTCCTGCAACTCGGAGGCTGACTGACGACTGCTCACAACCCGTGTCAAAGACCTGTCATCGCCCGCGCGTCTCTCATGACGTCGCACACCAAACCTGTCATTACGCAGCCTATTTGCACTCTATCTGATAGTTACACCTGAGACTACACCCTAATGTTTATAATACTGGCACCAATGAGGGATGAGTAATAATTTATCCTAAGGACAGTTTTCACAGTTGGTTCGACCATTATAGACGGCGATACGATTCACCACCTATCACTTTGATTTAACAGAAAGCTCGGTGAGATGTAGGTCACAGTTCATATTGCTATAAATGTATCTCTAACTACTCAATATCTATGTGAAATATGAATAATCAATTTAAGTATTATTCATTTTTCTTACTACTTGATTATTTCACAGAAATGTACAATGCGCAGTCCCCACTGACCGCAGGCGCCCGCGGCCTGATCTATCAAATATTCAACATCCACTCACTAATGGAACATGAAAAACTGTTTGTGAGCATTAAAGTTTATCTTGCATAATCCCGGCATCCTGGAGAAAGTCCTTTGTGTATAATAAATCATACAACTGGAAAATAAGTTTGCTGAAGGCTGATTGTATGTATTCCGAGGAAAAACGCAGGCGATTCCCTGAGGGTCGTGAACTATCGCGAGTCGAGCTTAACGTTTATAACTTCGGCGACAAAAGTTTTACCGGGTTGGTGTACACGTGTGATATGACATGGCGTTGTACGCCGTGCGTGCGTGAAACAGTCCCGCCGGGTGTAATATCGTGGGGCATTCAGTTGAAGTCACGTCGCCATATTATCGTCTTCGTCCGGTCAATCTCGGACGTGTCTTGCGTGCGATATAATTTCACGGACAACGGAACATGATTAATGTTTGCAGAAGGAATTAATAATATAATATACAATCAAGATGACGTTCAGGTTTAGCAGTCTAAAGCAAAGAAACATTAGCGATAAATACCCGGTGTAATTAGCTAAAGGTACACGAATCTTGTACCTACAAATAAATCATTTTCCCAATATCAGATAAAACATAGTCCTATAACAGCACACGCCGGCTGATTGCCTGAAAATATTTCGTGCTCTGATAATATTTGTTCAAGTTATTTATCGTGTTATTGGAATTTCTTTTCTCTCTTGTTTAAAAGTTTAGGATAAATATAATAAGACTGATGAAATATGGTCGCCAAGGAGGGTATCATAGACGTCGGGAGACAACATTACACGATCAATCATCTCATGACTCGAGCACAGACAATGCAAGGATTTATTGTTGTATGAAGTGTGATTCCATGAATAGGGTACTTCACCTTCTGTCGTGTGGGTTGTGAGATCTACAGTCGACCTTATCAACCTTACCAGGGTATTGAGCTTATGGGCTCCTAATATGGCTTATGTAACGACTACACATTTCATTAAGTAAATATTAGCCGGGATCGAGTGCATAACGCGCCCTCCGGAGCTTGGATCAAGTCACTTTCGTTGACAATAGAGTAATCCGTCTGCAATGTCCTTACCAAACTACGAAGTATTTTTGTGATATATCCCCACCGGGATTAAAACAAGAAAAACAACATCTTTACATGCCTAAACCACTATTGGAATGAAAATTGTTATAAAGATAGTTTTAAATCGTTGACGGACTTCCCGAGCGTTAGTTCTACTATATAGCTACACGTTTTATGCTCAGATTAAACCAGATGAGAGCCTTTAGCGCTCCCCATTTGTCCGGCCAAGTAGTTATTGCTATCTGCGGCAAATCTACAATAAGTCACATCAAAACAAATGCTCAGATTATAACCTAACACGTGGTATCGTGTCGTATAAACCGATCATGGCCAAACCTTTAAAGCGGCGATAAATCTGACCGTCGTAAAATCAGTTCATCATCGTCTGCCTGCGTAACCCCGTCCCGTTTATTTTTTCATTTGACATTTTATACAAGCAACCAATACCAATGTGAGCTTTCGACCCAATGGGAAAACCAGCCTATAATTACAATACTCAATGCTTTATTCCACAATAGGAAAATTTAACACAGGGATAAATTAAACAAACTTACAAAAGGCGGCTTTATTGCAGGCAACATTTGTGTTATAATATGATAGCGGGGTAGATAGTGCAAAATAATTTTAAAAAATACTAATTACCAACTTGTCAACTCTTTTGTCGAGTAATAAGTAAGTATGTGCGTTTCGTCACGACGTTTTTCTTCACCACTAAGCAACGCGAATTCGAGAACAAATTCGAATTCAGTGGTTACACAGTCCACACCGCGAGTCGATCCGTTGTAAATCCCGCGTTCTCTCAACTGAGCAACCCCGCCTTATACCTATATGCAGTGACATGTGAGGTAATCTATCTTGCGGGTATCGAGGCGTGCCAGCAGATGCGGCGATAATATTGATGCCGTGTGACGTCATCGTGCACGCGACAGTAATTAATGCCCTCGAGAAAGCGACATCAATGACGTATGAGAAGTCGAATATATTCGTTGTCATGGATCACGAACGAAAGGGGAGTTCTGTGATAAATCCCTACATGGCCAAATGATCACAATAAAATAAGAAAAACCAGCTTTTTTTTTGGAAATGGTTTGTTTTAGTTTTGTAATATTTATATAAGGAACTAGCGAACCCGGCTTCGATTGGATATAGTATTATCACATTTAGTTTTACCATTATATTATACTGTATAAGTAATCTTCTTAGAGCAAATCTATCGAGTTATTCTCTGAGCCTGAATATACATTGGACTAAATACTACAACTTCGTATTGAAATGTATGTTGAAGTGCTCACCGAGGGAAGAACATGACCGATTTTTATACACTTTTCGCTCGCATTTAGCCGAGAAAAAATATTACCATACGAGTACTTACATTTTTCTTCCCGCTTATACCGCTTATACGTATGAGTTTCTGCCCCCTTTTCAAAAAAAGAAAAATCTTTTTCCATGTAGGTGTAAAATAAAATAAACTCCAATTCTATAAATTAACCAGAGCTCTGCAGTAATCACAAAAATGTAAATAAACCCTCATTTATCTCAATCTAAACAACCTCAAGCCTGTGTGAAGCCTTCGGCCGCTACTGTGTTTGTTCCGGGACAGGTGTTTGTTTGATGGTCGGTTTTATGCCGCCACCAGCCGTTGTTCCGCGGTATAAAGCGGCTGTACTCCCGGAAGCCTTTTATACTCATACCTCCCTCGATATATTCGGTCATAATAAAACAAAATCGACTTTTTTATTAAAATTGACTCGCGCCTCTAGAATAATTTATCTTCCGGGTTATCGCGACGTGTCGTTAAATGTAGTGATAATAATATGATGATATCATGTCATACAGCCTGCAATGACATTGCTTAATGCCGTCAACATAACATCTTTCAAAACCAAATATTTACTTAATCTTAATAATAATAGAAATTTCGTTTCTTGAAATTGACTTTAAAAATAAGTACTCATACCCCGTAGGCTACGCGGATGTAGCGCATACGTCGTAGCCAGCTCCACTACGACGTAGCACGCCTACGCACTTAGTTATTCCGGGATAAAGGTGAATGTAACGAAGCGAAGCATACAAACAACATGACATAACATAAGCTCACGACTATATTCCCAATTGGGGTAGTCAGAGGTACATCCATCGCAAGATGAACTATGTACCCACGCAAAATACAACAAACAAAATACGTACGGTACATTGAGAGCGTGAATATACACCACGGAGTACTGATGTAAGTACGTAGTCGTTACTTGAGACACGTAATAACCCTGACACCAGGGTAGACGAGGTTGGTCATAGACCTCACAACCCACACGATAGAGAGCCAGAGTAATAAAGAGAAACGTTGAAAAAGCCCCATAACATTGATAATGATTCTTTAATATTTGTTTAGGCTTTCTTGGTCCGTGTTATTCACGCATCACCGCAGGGTAGCAATAAACCGAACCGACATATAAACTGGACTGTCCGGGATACAGCGCAGAGATCGCAATCTTCAATCCTATTTAATAAATAATCTTACCAAACATACATATATAGAAAATTACGGCAGTAATCCCTGAAGGGGTACAATGGGAGGGGACAAATAAACAGAAAACAACTTGTAGACACTTTCGTATCATCATCTTCCTAGCGTTATTCCGTTTTCACTGGGTCCGCTAACCTAACCTGCTGACAGGTCCGGTTTTTTAGAGAAGCGACTGCGAAAGGGAAAATCAGCCCAATACTGGTCACATACCTCTGAAACGCATTTCTCGGGAATGTCGGTTTTCTCAAGATTATTTCCTTTACCGCTGAGCACATGCTAATCATTTAAACATGACTTCGAAAACAAGTTTGAAAATCATTGGTTAAGGCCTGTGCTGGGGTTCGATCCTGCGACCACAACGTGAGAGTAGTCCAGAAACTACCACGGCTCCACTGACACGGTTTGTAGACACTTTCAAATATGAAGTCCTAATATGGATGGAGACAGGTTGGAAAATATATGATTACGCAATGGGTTTTTACGATAAAGCAGCTGAACGCACATACTCTTAATTACCAATTCCTAGTCCACCACGACATCATCCAACAAAAGCAGAAAATGTTATTAGTGAGTAACAACATAAAACATAACCAGTCTCACTGCTGGGCACAGGCTTCCCCTCATTCGACCGGAGCATTCTTAACCACGCTGCTCCAGTGCGGGTTGGCGGAAGTCTTTTTTACGGCTTAACGTACCCTCCGAAGCACAGGATTATCTTACTTTTTCAGGCAATCAGGTAATTCAGGCCTGCAAAGACCTTACAAACAAAGGACAGTCTCACAAAGTGATATCCCCATCGGGAATCGAACCCGGACTTCCAGATCGGGAGCCTAACGCATTTTTCCATTTGTATTTTACATTCGACGGCCGTGTAGACACGGTGTAGGAAAATCGGCGTAAGACACCCCTGCCACACGGCCCACCGCCGCGCGGCGTATAACTTATGACGCCTAATTACGACATAATCTGGGCTCCTTGACGGATATTAATTATATTAAGCCCAAGATTTCGCGCCCCGTTGGAGGTTACACTTAATTTTTGTGCTATTAAGTAAGCAGCTCTGGATCAAATTTTCAAGGTCTAAGTATATTTTCTGGCCATTACTGGTTAGAGGATTCATTTTGGGAAATGTATTTTTCGACGTACAATTGGGTCACTGTGAAGTACGCTCCGTATCGTCTCTATTGGCTGTGTGCCCGGTGAGATGCCCTGTTACGTACACATTATCTAGGCTTACAGACGTTTAGTTATTGTCAATAATTAAAAAAACATAATATAAGCCCACGACTATATCCCAATGGGGTAGTCAGAGATACATACTTTGCAAGATGATACCCACACCTCACCGAGTTTTCTGTTAGACCAACGTGATAGGTGGTAGCCGTATCGCCGTCTAAACCAACTAAAGTCAACCAATCAATCACTCAATAATACTAAATTCAAAATAAAAAAAAATATATATGTAATTAATTAATAAAAAAAATAGTAATAACTACTACTACTAATAACTCCTACTATTATTATTTAATTTATTAATTATAAATAAATTTATTAATATATTTTTAATTATTTTTATTATTATAAATTTATTTTTAATTCTAAATTAAATTAAGACTAAACCTGACAACTAATCAAAAGCTGTTTTTTAAGGGTTCCGCGTCCAAAGAAAGCCTTTACAAGGCCAAACCCTCCTTTTATATTCGTATGAAATAATATAATAAAGTCAACTTTATTGTTGCTACTTAAAATGTAAATTGCTTCCTCGCTGATGAGATTGTAGATTAAGTTACTTTTTTTTTATTTCTGCAGCCAAGTGGACGACCATTAAGTGGGTTAGCTTCAAGTAATCATACTGTACTCTTGGGTTCTGTTAGCAAACTGATAAAGGAACGATTATTCTCTTTGACATCCCCTTAACAAAGACCTCTTCGACCTCCTTACCCGATGTACAATTAATTTAATTTAAAAAAAATAACGTGCTACGCGATCCTCTCATTGGTTGATGAGAGTATTACGTACCTCCGTTACATTTTCGCGAAGGGATGAAATATATCACTGATTCAGCGAAAAAACTTTACAACATAATAGTACCTCTAGCTAATATCTAAAGATGAAACACATATTCAAGAGCTACGGAATCCAAAGATTATACGTATTCATTACGCACTTGGCCAATTTCGTAGAACTAGGTACTCCAAGCTACATCTCATCTTCCCTATTATTGCAAAAACTGCGTTGATTGTAAATGTAGGCGTTGCGTTCGCTAAACTTGGCAAACGGCTAAATATTTGACTTATCGGATGCCGTGTCCATTACAAGTTTAAATTGATTGTGTACTCTGTACTGATTGTGGCTCAAGTAAAGGTCATGGCGAACACTAAGCCTTCTATTTAACTTTTCTTAGGTAAGTAAATTTAAATTCAAATTCAAAAATATATTTATTCAGTAGGTAACATAGTTACACTTTGAATCGTCAACTTTTACATAACGAACGTCTCATCCGCCTAAAACTACTGCAGCTTCTCACAACCTGTATAGCCGGGGAAAAGAAGCTGCAAGAAAAATCTCGGCACAGGGCCCTAGACGTTCTTTAAAATAAATAAATAAATAAATTTAAGTATAAATAAGTCAGATATAGCCACTTGGATGGTTTAACTCAGAACGCGCGCTTTCAAAATCCTGTATTGTCAAATTCATGTAACGACCTTTCTAAGTAAATTAACTAATGAAAATTTCGTGACCTAATAATCCCGACAAAAGTGATTTCCGAATCCATATGGAATACCAGTAATTAAATTTATTTTTCCTTCGTTTTGGACGGTCAGATTAAATTGCTGTCGCTTTTGTAAAATACCGGACCCATCAATTGACTACAGATCCGATTAGGTAAGCGAACTTCTAAATTTAATGGGACGTTTATGCCATTGTGTTCTCTGGCACTTACTAGGGTAGGGACATATTGATATTATTTCCTTGTTTAAGGGAGAACAAAAATGTTAAAATATTTATATAAAACAGTGTGGAGTAAGCCCAGCAGTGGGACATTATATAGACTGTTTATATTGTATGTAATAAGTATAAAATCCCTGATTTTTATGAAATGATATTATTTGAATTCTACAAATTTTTTTTTACTTTGCAAGGCTTGTCGAGATTTGCGTAATTCTGAGAAATTATCATTTATCTCAAAGAGATTAAAGTTCCATTTCCCAGCAGACAAGCTGACTCTACAAAGTAATTCTATTAAACATTATTACATTTACTTCTATTTTTGTGAGCGAAATGGCTACTCAGGAATCTACACAGGATATTAACAAAGCAATTACATTTAAGTAGGTAAGACTTTATATTACTTACAAAGCGATTCTATTCTTCTTATGTTTTATCAATAGGCTACGTGACTGGGTCAAAGGTAAAATTATAAAATGCTAAATGGAAGCCAGTCTAAGATGATTAAACTACCTCTATATCAATCTCATTTTTCTTTTTTACTGACTTACGAATTACAATTAAGATTTACTTACATAAGAAGGAGTACGACTTTCGGCCACGTTTATGATGACGTCATACGTGTGTATTTGTATTCAAATTCCATATAGATCTTATACCTCTATATCGGGGCCTCTAAATCGTGAGACTAACGCTCTAATCACAAGACCACGGAGGCCAAGCTCCCATGGGCAGGTAACGCGTTACATCATATACATCGTGAAATGTACCTGCAAAGGAAAAATTTAGTGTGACGTAATTTGCAATTATAACTGCAACATTTATTTATAACTGTACAGTCATGAGCAATATAATGTATCCACTTTAGGACTCTGTCGCACTAACATATTTGACTTTTAGTGAGACTTACAGTTCAATTTGTCAAAAAAGTTAATGTGACATGGTACCAAAGTGTATACCTATTAATGCTCGTGACCGTACCTAAATTTATACACAATAAAACTCTTTATCTTTACGACCCCAATTCCAAGTATGGTGGCAATTGTCTTTTCTCGGGCACCCTGTTGTGTTATGGATGAATCTTAATGTGTGTCAGGTGAGTGTACTGAGAACCCATTGAACTCTCATCTGCCCCCCTCACCTCCCCGGTCACCCCCTCCTTACTAATGATTGATCCGCGGATTCATCTGGAGAACAATGCTGATTACCGCTGCCGGTGGCTACGTCATATCCGTACAGATAGCTCGGCAGTTTAGTTAAACGAACTGATAAAAAGACCTTTTCATTTAAAACATACGAAAAATAAAGTACAGTTTTGACTAACACAGTTCGCTCGACCATTATAGACAGCGATACGGCTCACCTATCACGTTGGTCTAACAGAAAGCTCGGTGAGGCGTGGGTACTTAGTTTACCTTGCGATGGATGTACCTCTGACTACCCTAATTGGGATAATATAATCGTGAGATTATGTTATGTTAAAGATAAAGTGGAAAAAGGGTAGTGTTCTCTAAATAATAATATAACATTTTGTAAGTATGTAAAACAGGTCAAATCAAATTAAATATTCTTAATTGCACACACATACACTAAACATTTTAAAACATACACGAGAAAGATTACAGTACAATTGGCAATTATTAGGTATATTCGCTTATAGATTTTCTTCAAGTGTTTTTTTTTTCTCAGATGGCATCACTAGTTGGCCAGACAAAACCTAAATACAGGGTGTGAGTGACATCGTAATGGTAACTTTAGGGATGAATTCTAAGTTGATATCAAGTAAAATTTGTCGTCGCAAAAGTATGGAATTGAAAATAATAAAAATACTAAGTCTCATGAATTTTCTTTCCACTTGGTATAAACACAGAATCATGGTCTGAATGATACCCCCCTCAGTATTTTGTGTTAATATATGTGGATTTTTTTATCGTAAAAGTAGAGAACCAAAAATAAGTAAAAAAGAAAACACAAAATAAACACACACAAATATGTATTTTGCGCCGGAAAATTCCACTTGGTTTTAACTCAGTTATGAGCTGAATCATCCCCCTCAGTATTTGTTACGATGTCACTAATATCCTGTATAATCTACCCAGCTGTGAGTGAATAAAGGACTGTAAATGATGATGACACAACATTCGGTTTTCTTTCTCGCTTTGTTGGTATATCCCATTGCAATTTGAAAGAAAGAGATAGGAGTCAAAGAAATATACCTAAATACGTAGATAAAAGAGCGACATCAACTTACGGTAAACACACAGACAATAAACCACTGTAATAGAACGTGTAGTAAAGTAATAAATCTACAAAAATGCTGAAACACAATCTTATTCTTAGATACACGTTTGTTAGTTCTGCGCATGTCAGCTATCTTGCAACCAAAACTCGTAAATCCATCACGTTGTGGGAGCAGCGAGTGAAGCTACCGGCTAGTTTGATGTTTTTTTTACACACTGGAAAGCTTATTGATGGCCTCGCTTGTTTACTCAACCCTGGGTCTATTATAACTGGTTATATAAAGCAAAATAATAGTATATAGCTAAGGTAGTTGTTGAATCATTTTAAAGTATTTTTTTCCTCGTTATTTCTTAGGAACTTTTGTTTACAGAACATGCCAGCTCCATCGAACCTTAGTACTACAATTTATTACATAATTAAACAGAAAAATTGACAAAGAGAAAATTAAATCCAAAAAAGTCTGACTCGGATGGGACTTGAACCCGCAGATCTTGTCAAGCCGGGACGAGCTTGTGAGTACGTTTTCGATTTAATTTTCTCTTTGTGAGTTTCCCTAAGGAGGGGTGAGTGTTACAAAAACAAAAATTATTTATTTAAAAATAGTTAAATTGTCATCTTTACTATAAATTGAAATGTACGTATAACTGTAGAATCGATCTAAGTAATATTAGTACTCTATATTCTAGATAGATGGCGCCGGCGTGGCATTAATGACGATACATAAATCGAAAGAATTTTACATGGACAGGAGGAGAACCCGGTGGTGTAATGGTTAACACGTGCGTCCCGGCTTGACAAGAGCTGCGGGTTCAAGTCCCGTCCGAGTTAGATTTTTTTCGATTTCATTTTCTCTTTGTGAGTTTCTAACTTCGAATTATTATTTAATAATTCTAACAATTACCTTTAAATTAAATAAATTATTAAATTAAGAAACTAGCTTTGCACCCTGAACGGTAGGCACGGATCGTCACGCATTGGGTGTCTCATGACGGGTACAGGCGTCGTGGTAGACCTCGGAAGAGACTTGGACGCTTGCCGGAGGGACTGGCTGGAGTACGCACAGGACCGCGAAAAATGGAAAGAGGAAGGGGAGGCCCAGCAGTGGGACCTTGTAGGCTAGGTTAGTTTAGAAACAAACTATAATCCCTATTACGCATCCATGATTATTTAACACTAAGCGTCAAACAATACAGAGTATTAGTAGGTTGTGTGATACTAGGACTGAAAGGTACGTAGCGCCACCACTATTCAATATTCATGACACCCACCTGACCGGCAGGATAAGGAGAGGAGAGTGCAACAATTGAATCTGCGTCGCTTGTCAGCTCGACACTTCGCATCGGCTACAGAGCACGGAATCAAATAGCTGCTAAATCTAGGTAGGTAAATTATTTATTTAGCATACATAAGCTGCTGGAGGAGCTCGGTGGCGCAGCGGTTAACGCGCTCGGTCTGCGATTGTTGAAGTTAAGCAACTTTCGCAAAGGCCGGTCATAGGATGGGTGACCACAAAAAAAAGAAAGTTTTCATCTCGAGCTCCTCCGTGCTTCGGAAGGCACGTTAAGCCGTTGGTCCGGCTGCATTAGCAGTCGTTAATAACCATCAATCCGCACTGGGCCCGCGTGGTGGTTTAAGGCCCGATCTCCCTATCCATCCATAGGGAAGGCCCGTGCCCCAGCAGTGGGGACGCTAATGGGCTGATGATGATGATGATGATGAAGCTGTTCATTACTAAATCCCAATTGGGGTACTCAAAGGTACAAGATGAACTAAGTACCCATGCCTCACCGAGCTTTCTGTTACACAGTTGGTAAGCCCTATCGCCATATACGTATAATGGTCGAGCCAACTGTAGTAGTGAAATTTATTTAGTAATAAAATTCAAATTCAAAAATATCTTTATTCAGTAGGTTGTTACACTTTGAAGTCATCTCTCAAGAGAAATTAAAACACCTCGAGCTCATAGAAAGTAGCCACGATTTAATAAACACAACTCACGCCTATTTCTTGGCGGGGTAGGCAGAGACTATGGGATTAAATTTGCTCAATCGTGACACACTTCCCTTGCCTCTTGGGGCCCCGATACCGACCCCGCCGGCGTGGTCGACGATTTGCCTCATTCAGCGCTTATCGCTATCGACTCACTAGGGTCGATTAATTCTTTCAAATATTTTTCCTCTCAGACGACGCCCTGAGCCGAGGTTCGCGCCCAACTGGGCACCCTCAGGCCTGTTGTCTTAAACGTTGTACCGGGTGAGAGCCTTCAGCGCTCCCCATTTGTCCGGCCAAGTAGTTAATGCCGTCTGCGGCAAATCTACAATAAGTCACGTCAAAAAAAAAAAACTTGCCTCTTGCATGTCATCAATCGTTTCATACACGCACGTCTACACGTACCGATGAAGAAGATAACTTTTATGTATCGACTTTCGCGTCTAGATGCGGCCGTACGTAATTTGTTTCCGTGCTCTGTGGAGCGGGCGTAATGGGCATCCTACTCTACTCATTGCCAGCTCAATACAATCAGGCGCCACTCTGGCTTCTCTAAAAGAGTTATGTCCGTTTAGGTGCACTTTCTGTAATCGGTGTCTCCTTTCCGAGCAAATAACGTTTGACTGACGATGGACGGTGAACTGTCTCTTTACATTCCACCCACAAAGCACTTACCTGAATTAAGCTTGACCGCTTCCGAGATTTGATTCCGTGTTTTGAAAGAACATCGCATTTGTCGACGACAAAATTAGGACCGCTACAGACGCGTGGATACATAGTTCATCTTGCGATGGATGTACCACTGGCTAGCCCATTTGGGCATATAGTCGTGAGCTTTTATTATGTCATGTGTATTATCAAAATAATGGTTAGAATCTACGTCCAGTCATCACGTGGTTTTCAGGAGTTCTTCTTGTATCATGTGGGTTGTGAGGTGGAGTACCAACCTCATCAACCCTGGTGTCAAGGTTTCTATTGAGCCGCCAAAGGCCCCTGACGTGGCTCATATAACGACTACTTACTTACATCAGTAAGTATTAACCGGGACCAACGGCTTAACGTGCCTTCCAGAGCACGGATCATCTTACTTTCGGACAATCAGGTTCTAATGTCCTAACCAAACCAGGGACCACAAAGTATTTTTTGTGATATGTCCCCACTGAGAATCGAACCCAGGACCTCCGGACCGTGAGTCCAACGCTCAACCACTGGACCACGGAGGTCGTCGTTTTCAGGAGTTGTGTCCGGTTATTGGCAATAGGCTCGTAAGTAACGGTGGGTATACCTACTATACGGCTCTACCTACCCTTTTAGGGATACAGGTGTGATGTTGTGTGTTATGTAGGTACAGTAGTAGGTAGATATGGCTTACCTACTAGGACACTGTTGCTTATGTTAGAGCTCTGATCAAGTCTGTCTATAAATGACGATTCAAAGTGTTACCAGCGATATAAAGTTATTTCGGAGTTTTGACAGTAGGTATGTATGTGTCGTGGCCATATCGTAAAATTGATCATTTCATGATGTGGTCAACCATGACATTTGGACATTGGAGTTGGACATTTCATGAAATATGACTATTTCATGAAATGTCCAACTTAAGTTGACCATATCATTGAAACGTCAACGTTTAATGATATAATATTAATCAACGTTTGGCCATATCGTTAATGTAGGCGGTGTCCATGCTATGTGGTGTAATAAAAAATGCGAATAGTCGATTAATTTCTTAGGTTCAAAATTATGTACCTATTCAATGTGGAAAATAGAACAATAACATTGATTCATCGATTATAATATCAATCAAGTTTTAAATATAATCGATACCAGCGCCACTATCGGTGGATAATGTTACTAATTTTACGATATGATTGCCAACGTTTGGCCATATCATGAAGTAATCATGCATTTAGTTGCTAATATCGTTAAACACACACTACATCATGATGTGGCCAACGAATGATATTCTATTTCATGAAATATGACCATTTCATGAAATGATCGAGCACATCATAAAATGATCAATTCTATGATCTGGCCACGACATATGTACGTATACAGACTTGTAAGTCGTACATACCTATGTATAATTATAACTATATGCGTGTGTATATATACCCACTGTATTCTTTTGTAAATTGAATTTTGTAAGGACCGAGAGGCCTGATATCGCAACAAACCCTTGCGAATTTACCGCTGATTGTATTATTTTTCAACTAACAATGAGTAAAAAAATGCAAATGTAAGTTATTAAAAGACTAAATGGATTTTGGAAATATATCTTTTAGTGTGCTACTAAGCGGATGCTCAAATCCTTGGTAAATGTTTTTGTTTTAATTACAAATTCCGACCCTCTTTACGCAAGCAGAACGGATTATGTTTTTAGTGCTTTGTGGTAAATTAATTAACAAAAATATTTGCGTTAATTTTATAATTGGTTCGTAAAGAATTGTTAGTACTAAACAGAATTTTGTCATTTCTTTTGAATCTTCATAATTATAAGGACTCCGCGCACCAGAAAGCTTTGCGTACCTATTAATTATAATGTACATTATAATATTTAGGAGGTCCCCTAGCCTGCTGAAGGTTCACATAACGGCACAAGATTGTGTTCGCTGAACAACCACTTTAAAAGTATTCTCATTGCTTGAAGTTAGGGGATTTTACATCAATAATTTCCTTTTATTATTGTACGTGTAATTTAAACTAAGTGTAATATTAGCGCTGTGGTATATCCAAGCAACTGTAGTATCCATCACACATACGAGGAGTGTACAAACTATACACCTCTGCCTATCCCATTGGGGATACAGGCGTGATGTTATGTTGTTTGTTATCAATCACACACACTCTTCAGCAAAAGTTCACCATCAGAATTGTAACTAAAATAAACATAACATAATAATACTTTATTGCACACACAGGAAATACAAAACAAAAGAGAAATTGATATAGTACAATAGGCGGCCTTGTAAACGTAAAGATATACAATCTATTTTACAATCGATTATAAAAATGTGATTTGAAGTACCTCGCGCCACGTAAACGTAACAGCTGCTCACGTAGTTACGTACACCACATAGATACTTACTGTTACTACTGAGTTCTTGAAATTATACCTACTCAATATCTAGTGGGAAAGTATCTCTGTATGGCTTTTTGTTACCTTTTCGCGTTAAACCGCTGAACCAATTTAGATAAAACTGGTATGACAAGTTATACAATCAGTTATACAGTCAAGTCATACTTTATTATGGTAATGTAATAAACGAATGTTAGTGATTCCTAACTAATACTGACGGGGACGATTCAGACCATGATTCTGAGTTGATTATCAAGTAGAAGTTCCTGTCGGACAATTCATGAAAATTGTAGTATCTCTTTCAATTATTTTTTTTTTTTTGCGCCGGAATCATGGTCTGCAACATCCATCAAAGTTTTCGTCACTAACACCCTACACAATAACACACAATATAAGGTTTGAAACCTAGAGAGGAGCATTATACAGTTTTTATCCCGGATATCATGCCTTAAGAATCCCCTAAAAAGGAGAATAGAATAGAATCTTTATTTGCTTTAAGTTTACGCGGTTATTATCATAATTAAAACACATAATAACGGGTTCTTACCGCGTTTAAATGGGGATATGAGACTCCCGATATTACAGTGTCGAAATATCGGGAGTCTCATATCCCCATTTAAACGCGGTAAGAACCCGTTATTATGTGTTTTAATTATCTTTATTTGCTTTAAACACGGTATACAGAGATGGAATATAATATATCTCGTGCAAGTACTTAGATCTATTTTTGAAAAATACTGCCCAATACCATCGTCCTGCTCATTATCTGTCCAGTACCAGTGGTACAAGAGCAACACAACTACAAAAACAACTGTAAGGTATCCTCACGTGTAAAATCACGGTGCATCATCACTAAACATCAGGGACCACGCGATGAGCTGCTTATCCCACGACTGCATTCACAATTGGGCTAGTCAGAGGTACACCCGTGGCAAGGTGAACTGAGTACTCTCACTTCACCCCAGCAACTACACTTATTCATTTTAAAGATTCACGCATGTTGCATAGTAGAATGTTAAGCGAATCTTTGCGTAAAAAACACTATTTATATTATTTTCCCGACGTGTCGGTCGCATTGTAGCGACTGTGGTCACGGGATGACTGGTGAGTTGAATATTATTGCTATGAAGTTATGAGTGAGCAGAAAGTTATGAGAACTACCCTCACTTCGCCATTATTGGTGTTTGGAAAGTAATAAAATAATCAAATCTTTTACATTATTTACAATAATACCACTAAAATAACCAAAATAACAATTTATTTTAATGTTATTTTAAAACGTAAACCCTATTTACTATGGAAAGAACGAAACTTCAACCAATGTTGATTTTTTAATAAAAGAGAAATAAGCCTTCAGTAGAGATTTAGCGACCTTAATCCTTCGAATTGGAATAAAAGATGACTTTAGTTAAGTATCGTAACCAATCAAGGTCCCCAACCATCAAGTCCGTTAATCTTTTCCTTTCATTAATCTGTCGTAAAGAGGGAATCGGATAAAAAGCATAATTCGCTTTTCAAACTTCGCCTTTTTCTCTTTTTAATTGACGTGACTTACTGTGAAGTCGCCTCGGCTGTTACTCACTCCTCTTAGCCGAACAAAAGAGAAGCGATGGGGTCAATTACCTCATAAAAAATAAGACAACAAGGCAAAATAAGCCTGAAGGTGCCCCCAGGTGGCGAGCACTTCGCCCAGAGAATTATTTTAACTAGAATAACAAAAAAGTAAGTAATAGGCACTTTTACGTCTCCGGATCTTACAAATGGGGTTTACGTGAAGCTGTATACAACAGGTTACAGGCTCATTATCATAAATAACATAAATCTATACCCTACACAATCCTTGTCGACGAACGAGTGCATTTGACAAAATATCTAATAAGTCTACACAACAAAACTGTTGCAACATCCAATTCCAGCGAGAATTACAATAGTAGTGTACAAAAATAAAACTACAAGTTCCTTCATCTGAGTCTATCTACAGCTTGAGATTTTAATTAAAACTTTTTAATGTAATTAAAATGTAAGATGGTGAATAACCGGAGAGTGAGGAATGAACTCTTTAAGTCGGTTTTAAGGACCTTTTAAAATACCTACTGTAATAGAGTTTGTCCGACTGTAAGACTGTCGCAATGGAACTTCACTGGAATTAATAAAAATCTCTTAATCAGAACAGCTTCCGTCGTCTAGTGGTTAGAGCGTTAGGCTCACGGCCTGGAAGTCCGGGTTCGGTTCTCGATGCAGATATTTTCGAAATCACTTTGTGAGATGTCCTTTGTTTGGTAAGGACTTTGCTGGCTTAAATCACCTGATTGTCTGAAAAAGTGAAATGATTCCGTGCTTCGGAGAGCACGTTAAGCCGTTGGTCCCGGCTACTAGTCCAAAGCTCTACACTAATCCGCACTGGAGCAGCGTGGTGGAGTATGCGCATACCGGTTGATTGAGGGGAGACCTGTGCCCAGCAGTGGGTCCAACCAACCTCACTAAAATGACAGATAGTGTAGGCGATGAGCTGGTAACATGTCATGTCACGATTCATAATATCAATATAAATAAATGTATATTAAGTATAACATCTGTTCTCGGTAATAAAATAAAAAAGACCGAAAAAGTTAAAAACATGCAGGTGATAATTTATTGAAATTAACCGGAAAATGTAGTTTCTTACGGTGAATAAATATTGAACAAGACATCGGTATAAGAAAAAAACAGCGTTGACGTAGAAAAAAATATGCTACTTACTATGTCACCTCTATTTATAAAAAAAAAGATACGTGTGTTTATTCTATTGTCCAGAGTATTTCATCCAATATTTATGTTTGTGCGCAATCTTACTGGATTGCCAATTAAGTACAATGACTCTCCTCTCCGATATTTGCTGTCACACTTATTCCGATTCGATGTGCAAACACTTCACTTCACTTCTCCATTCTATGAAGAGGAAGAATTTTAGAAATAGGCAGATGTTCCCAACATCGACAATACACCAGTAAAAGGTAGCAAACAAGTTGTCTTCTTAAACATAATATAATATAATTAGGTCGTGTATAGGTTCAAGATAACATAACATAAACTGCCTATGTACGTCCCACTGCTGGGCACAGGGACACCTCCCCTCAATCAACCGGAGGGGGTATGGAGCATACTCCACCACGCTGCTCCACTGCGGGTTGGTGGAGGTTCAAGATAAATTATAAAATTCTGATGACTAAATAAAGATAGATCTAAAACTAACGAAAAACATTTTTTCTACTCCTCTACTTTAATCTGGCATTTAAATAACCAAAAAGTCTAATATAAGTACATACATAATTAAACTCTTTGAAAAAGTGTACGCTCTATGGCCTATAAAAGCATTGTTGTTGTTTTTTTTTTTTGACCTGGAAACTGGCACCTTTACTTTGTTTGGTGCCATAGATATACTATAAAAAAAAAGTATACATTTGCCGCCATTTTCCCGCGCGTTGGAAAATAAATTGGACAAAATACCGATCTACATATCAACACTGCAGTAAAACCTACCAATGTACCCAATATTACCATATCACACAATACCATTCAAAATTTACATCTTCATTTTTATAAATAAAATTTTTCTTTGTATAATTTTTGTTTCATTTAAAATTACGTCGTCGTAGAAAAAGTATTGTATGCAACGTTGTATAACTAGGTCAAAAAATGCTCGTGGCGTCTCTTATTGCGATGTTCGCCAAGGCTCACATCGCAACTCACGCCACTCGCATTTTTTGACCCTTCTTATACAACTGTTGCATAAAATACTATTCTATTTCTCTTATTTAAGAATTTCAATCAAGAAAAACGTCATAATACGTAAATGCGACATTTTATCACGTTTTTCTATGACGTCACAGTGTATTGACAGCGTGGCCCGCGTGGTGGCTTAAGGCGCGATCTCCCTATCCACCCATCCATAGGAAAGCACCGTGCCCCAGTAGTAGGGACGTTAATGGGCTGATGATGATGACTGAATTGACTAGATGGAAACTAGTCTTTTGTATTGTATACAGTAAACTCAGTAGTGGTAGGTACTCACCGAACTACCTAATAATATCACCTGTTGATGTACCAAAGGGCACCTTATAAAGGTTAAATACGTATTTCTTTACATATTTTAAACATAAAAATAAAATGGTATTGAGTCGTGTTTACAACCTTACATGACAAACACGTTAAGTAAATATTTGATCATGGCAAGCTTTTATATTATTACTTAATTATTAATTAATTCATAATTATCATTCATATTTATCTTAAAGGATTTGAATTTTACAGCTCATAAAAAAATAAACAAATGACTAAAATCTTATTTAAGTACATGTACTTACTCTATCAAGAGTGGCAACACAACACTAGTAGTGGAAGCAATGAAGGCATTCATTTTTCATTTACCAAAGACATTAATTTTAGAATGGACGGTTAATATTTTAGAATGACAATGAAACCATCACAGATGTCTTTCTTGCTTATTACAACAGTCTGTATGAAAAAAGAACCAAACATTGACAAACATCACCTTCTAGAAAGTCAGTGTGCCCACTTACTAGACATCGTGGTAGCCAACTGGATACCAAACCTGGTGTTAGTTATTCGGTGTTTTAGGACGTTATTTTGACGTTAAGTAATAAAATCTGTGAAATAATTACTCATTATGAACCATGGCTTGCCTAGCCATTGGTTGTAAGAATAGAATGGGTGTTATAACAGAGAACGATCAAATAATGCCTCTCCATGGGTATATTATCGATCACATAATTAATATTTGTGTGCAAAAAATACATTACATGATCTATTTTTTGTAAAATTTATTGAGCCCTAAATACGATGCAATTGATTTTACACATTCGGTTAATCAGCTTTGATAGATCATGTACTCAAATATTGCAAGTAGAGTTGTCACTTATGTCGACCTTTGAAGTCGATAACGCGTGTTTTAATGTAACATCTATATTTTGTGTTATTCTATTCATATTTAATTTATTCTTAGACCTCTTTCCCATTTGGATTATCTTTTTCCAGATTTTCTAAATATCCTAATTTACGAAACAAGAAATTTAGAAGCAATTGGATTCACAACATGAAACGAAATGATTGGACGCCTTCGCCGTATTTTCGCCTGTGTTCATTGCATTTCGATGTATCTTGCTTGCTATCGAGCAGGATACCATACAAAAATATTACATAGTGATACTATGATATTCACTCTTACACCTACAATATAAATGATACTATAGTATATTTGGACTAGATGGGCCGTCCAGTCCTCCTCCTCAGCCACAATACCTTGCGTAATGACGTAGATTCAGAAATGTTAAATTGACATTCAATAAGTTTATCCATGATAAATAAGTGGTTCTGAATCTGTCACCGCACCGTACGGTAATCATACTTTTTTTTTTACTCCTCTTTTTAATGCAATCTATCATCAAGGACATTCAGCAATATTTTTGATTCTCCGTACTATCAGGCTTGCGAGGCATGGAACCATTGGCCCATCCTAAATGGTTACTTGATTAAATCATACTTAATCATAAAAAAATACGACACACATGTTATAAATATATTTTTTATAAATATGGGCACGACAAGGACACTGGTACAGTAAGCTCGCATATTGTCTTCTAAGTTGTCTTGTACTTACTTTATTGCGTTTTTTGAAATATGTACGGTTCTTCATCTTTACCTATCTATCTATGAACGAATAGATATCGTTTTGACTAAATTACTTGTGGTTCTACCCACCCCAATATGGATACTAGGGCGTTATTTCTGTATTTATGCATTTATTACATTTGCAATATAAAACACATAAAAGCAAATAAATATATATAACAGAATCAACAGGCATAAGTGGTTCAAATAATGTCCTACGGCCACACATCAGACACTCAATATGTAAAGTACCTACAAATTTTGATATCTTGGACGAAACATGAAAAATTTAACCGATAATAGTGTCGATAAAAGCATGGAACATCTCTAGTGGTCTTGACACAATATATACAATAAGTAAGTTTCTATAACACGGAATAACACATAACCTACAGTCAAAACACGCAAGAAAAACAACTTAACCAAGAGACTACACATAAATAGACAATAAACATTAATAAAGATATTTGTAATAGAGTGTATGGACTGGGCAACAATGGTCAATACTGTCTTTTATAAAAAGAGCCTCACTCAGCATAAGCCGCGGCGCGAGCCACGACGCTCTTATTCTATGGACCCTGCCAGGCGAGCCACGGAAATCGTATCTCCCAGAAATACGACATCGACTAAGTATATTAAATACGGAAGTACTTATAATGAATTGTTTAATTTCGCTGTTTGTATACTACTTTTCATAGTTTAATTAATATTACAGGATTATAATATTTACTTTATCTATGAAAAGTAGTATACAAACACATATTATATTAAAAACGTGTTTGTGTGCAGTGTAGCTTTAGTACCTATACAGGGAAGAAATACAACAATACTTACAAAATAATTGTTGCTGTGTGTGTTGCATAACGAGTATGTGCGAGCGAGACAGACAGACAGCGCGCTCCCCCTTACTCCTTAGTGGCTTGTGGCCGTTTGAGACTAAAGTAAGACCTAGAGGGGGTGAGGTCGGCGCTCGATACGTAGTACTAATTGTTTATTCTACCTATACCCTGTAGTGTGGATGTGGAGTAGTGTACATATTATCTGTTGTTTATTCTATGGTAGAGTTGAAGCTATTATCGTAGTCCTGCAGCAGGAAATGCGCGAGCCGCTCGCCGAGCGCGATGCTGGCGGCAGCCGTGTTCCCGTGCGGCACGACGGGCAGCGCCGACAGGTCGGCCACGTGCAGCGCGCCCACCCCGCGGACACCCAGCCGCTCGTCCAGGACGCCGGCGCCGGCGCTGCCCAGCTTGGCCGTGCCCGCCGCGTGGTACACCGAGAATGTCAGGTGGCGCACGTAGCAGCGCAAGTAGCCCTCGCGGTCCGCCGCGAACGCCGGGCAGCCCGGCAGGGACAACCGCACGATGGCGGCATTGCGCGCGCGATACTCGCGCGATGCTCCGTGCGTCGCGGTGTACGGTAGTAAGCTACGGAGTAGTCGGTGTTGTTTACCTACTCCACGATGTCGAATTTTGTGAAATGTGCGTCTTGCAATATTGTTATAAACGAGGTGCTTGCATTTGTGAATAACAAGATCGATGTGATGGACGAGGAGAGCCTTAGCCGCATTTGTGTAACTGCATTTACGGAAGATGATATTGTGACTGCGAAACGTTTGTTGTTTGAATCTTTGTCTATGACAAAAACAATGAAAACGCGAAGGAGGGATGGAAAGGCACTGAGAGACATTGATGACATTATTTGTCTATTAAAAGGAACTGATCCTGAAAAGTTACCTACCTTTGTCGCTCGGGAGCTACAAAAATTACCCCCGGTCTTATTTGACCATGTCGATGTAACTCGTATTTTAAAGGATCTGGTGAGAATGCGAAGCGAAATCGAGCAAATTTCGGAAAACTATGCTACAAGAGGCCAGCTAGATGAATTAAGGGCTGACGTTGAAAATATTAAAAAGACTTCGATAGTGAATAATTTTCATCGGAACATAAACTCGAAAAGAGGAGCTGGATTACTTGAAAGTTTTGAGTATAACAGCGGTCCTATGGGACTACCGCCCCTAGATATCGAAGACGAAAATCCCAAAAGTCGAGAGTGTATAGAAAATAAGCAATCGACGGGAGAGGGTACACCGAAAAATAAGTCGATTACTACTGAGTTCCCACCGCCCGCCTCGATAACGGTCAACACAAAATCAGCTGAGAGCCGACCGGACCGACAGGTGACTAAAAACTCGTCGGTGACTCATACTCCGCCGCTGCATACAACTTTGACGAGACATACTGCTGACCCGTGCGTCATTAACCAGAGTAATATAAACAAAAAACCATTCTCTCAGGTACTAAAGGAAGGCAAATGGAATACACAGATTCCTGACGAAAAGTGGAATCTTGTACAAAGAAAGAGACTAAGGAATCGATTTGTAGGCAATACAGGTAAAGCTGTAGTTGATTCGGAAAATAATTTTAAGGCAGCTGATGTTAAAATACCTGTTTACATTTATAACGTGGCGACGGAAACGTCCGTGTGTGACATTGAGAATTATATCAAGAATAAGGCGAACCTAATAGTTCGACTAGAGAAAATGAGTATGAAAGTAAACAAAGATTATAATGCGTATAAAGTCTATGTGCCTAAGCATAAATTAGATTTAGTTTTGAGAGACGATTTTTGGCCTGAAGGTATCTCATACCGTCGATTCATTGAATTTTCTAATAAAAAGAAAGACGGAATAGTACCTGTGAATGGAAACAGCAATACACATTGATGGATACGACAAAGTTAATTAGTTTTAATTGTAAGAATGTGCAACGGTCAGTGGAATGTGTGAGGAGCCTCTGTCGCACGGCTGACATTATCGCGTTGCAGGAGACTTGGCTCTTACCTCATGACATACCTTTTCTCGGGAGCATTGATGATAACTTCGCCTTCACGGGAAAATCTGCAGTGGATACTTCATCGGGGCTGCTCAGGGGGAGGCCGTATGGAGGCGTGGCCTTGCTATGGAGAAAGGCTGTTTTTCCATCCGTAACGGTGTTAACGTGTAGTAGTGTGCGTATAACGGCTATAAGAGTCGTGATGAACGATCGCTCTGCGGTGATAATTTCATTGTACATGCCAACGGCTAGTACGGATAATTTAGTGGAGTTTACGGATTGCTTAGGCGAGATAAGTGCGCTCATTGAAACTAATAACGTGGAGAGTGTATTTGTTCTGGGTGATTTTAATGCTCATCCCGGTGAGTTGTTCTCGAATGAGCTGTTAAGTTTTTGTAACGAACAGTCATGGACGTGTGTGGATATGGAGTTGTTACCCGTGGATACATTTACTTTTATTAGCGATGCGCACGGTTGTCACCGCTGGCTTGACCACTGTGTAGTAACTGCTGCCGCGAGACACACAGTTGTAGGTACGTCTGTATTGCATGATGTCTACTGGTCTGACCACGCCCCGTTGCTGATCGAGTGTGACTTTAATCTAATAAAACCTAAATTTGTAACGTGCCCATCTGTAGTTAATAAGTCAATCTGGGGTGAGAGAGATTGTTTACAAGTTGAAAAGTACTTTCAATATTGTCATTCCAATTTAAGTTTGATAGATTTTCCTATAGAGTTTTGTAACTGTGCTGATAATATATGTGTGAATGTCGATCATAGGTTAATATTGGATGATTTTTACTGTAGAATCATAACTACGCTGAAAAAAGGCTCTGAACTTAGTTATAAGAACATAAAACGTAAAACATATAGATATGTAACTGGGTGGAATAAATATGTAAGCCAAGCGCACAGGGAGGCTCGGATTTGGTATAAAGAATGGTTGATGCACGGTAAACCTAAGTGCGGATATGTATTTAGTAAAATGTATGAAACAAAAACTATTTTTAAGTCAAAACTTAAATACTGTCAAAACAATGAACAACAGATTAAAATGGATATACTTGCTAAGAATCATTCTGATAAAAACTTTTCAAAGTTCTGGAAAAACACCAATAAACTGAACCCGAAGCCGACCCTTCCTGTCAGTGTGGCTGGTGAGCATGACCCAACAGACATTGCTAATGCTTTTCGGCGGCACTTTCAAGTGCAATCACCATTTACACAGCTGCCTCGGGTGTTCGGGATGGACGCCAGTCCTGGGAAGCTTACCATAAAATTTACTGCAAAGGAAGTTGCTAATGTAATTAAGAGAATGGTAAGAGGTAAGTCTCCCGGGCACGATGGCCTCAGTGTCGAACATCTAAAGTATGCTGGTGTGCACATGCCGCGAGTACTTGCAATGTTCTTCAATTTGTGTGTCAGTCATTGTTATCTACCAGAAGAGCTTATGTATACTGTAGTCGTACCTATTCTGAAAAATAAAACTGGGGACGCCTCCGATATGTCCAATTACAGGCCTATATCTTTGGCAACAATTATAGCTAAGGTGCTGGACAGTTTGCTTGATAAACACCTTGGCGGCCATCTTGAGCTCCATGATGCTCAATTCGGGTTTAGGCCTGGGCTGTCAACTGAAAGCGCGATCTTGTGTCTCAAGCAAACTGTTCAATATTATACAGCAAGAAAAACCCCTATATATGCCTGCTTCTTGGACCTGTCGAAGGCGTTCGATCTAGTATCGTACGATTTGTTATGGCGCAAGCTAGAAGATGAGACTAGCCTTCCACCTGAGCTTGTATCAGTATTTAGGTACTGGTACAATAGTCAGATAAACCGTGTCAAGTGGGCAGGCGCGCATTCGGACATGTATGGACTGGACTGCGGGGTGAGACAGGGGGGATTGAGCTCGCCTCGGCTTTTCAATCTGTATATGAACCGTCTGATCGGTGAGCTGAGCGGCACTGGTATTGGATGCCATGTCGATGGTGTCTGTGTCAACAATATCAGTTACGCTGACGATATGGTGCTGTTGAGCCCATCGATTGGTGCGCTGCGACGTCTGGTGAAAATATGCGAGACCTACGCAGAGGCTCATGGGCTCAGATACAATGCATCCAAAAGCGAGTTCATGGTGTTTAATACAGGTGCTAAAAGCTACCAAAACGTGCCTGATATAACGTTATGTGGCTCTCCATTGAAAAAAGTGGATAAGGTGAGGTATCTGGGCCATTGGGTCTCTGATAATTTGTCAGATAATGTAGACATAGAAAGGGAGCGCAGGGCGCTGTCTGTTCGCTGTAACATGTTGGTCCGCAGATTTTCGCGTTGTAGTGAACAAGTAAAGGCGACGCTTTTCAAAGCGTTCTGCCAGTCGTTCTACACGTGCGGTCTGTGGGTCAGCTTTACGCAGCGAACTTATGGAGCTCTGCGTGTTCAATATAATAACGCATTCAGGATGCTGTTCGGACTGCCGCGTTATTGCAGCGCCTCATTAATGTTTGCAGAGGCGCAAATTAATTGCTTCTATACCATCATGAGGAAACGTTGCGCCTCCTTGCTGCGCCGCGTGCGCGCCAGCTCGAACAGTATCCTGAGTGTGTTAGCAGACCGGTGGGACTCCCCGCTGCTGAAGCGCTGGATGCAGCTGCACGCTACTGTGCCAAGGGTCGCGCGTGTGTATTAGCTTAAGTTGTATAAGTTGTTACTAACATTAGAATATAAGTTGTTTGTTACTAACATATATGGATACAGTCCGAATTAAATAATTTGAATTTGAATTTGAATTTGATACGGCGCCGTCTCCACCACGTCCTCGAGGATCTTGATCGCGCGCATCATCTCGTCCACGTCGCGCTCGTCATCTAGGTAGTTGGGGTAGACGTCGGGCGCCGCGAGAGGGTCAGCACTCGCCAATCGCACCCAGCCGCGCGATTGTGGCGCCAGCACCACCGGCGATGCCACAATCAGAGCGCTCTTCGTGTTTTCTTTGGCCAGCTGCGCGAGGATGGCGTCGTTGAGCATCGTCGATTGCTTCATGATGAGCGGCGCGACGTCGATGACCCCGCGGTCGATAAACGCGTTGATCAACTGCAGCGTCGGCAGCTCGCACTCGGGCCCGAGGTGACGCAGCTGCCGCGTGTCGTTGTCGTAGCAGAGCGTGTTCGCGAATGCGGTAATGTCGGTGAGCCCGATGGAGGCGAGCGGGCCCTTGCGCGTCGCGCCGTATGTGAGTATATCCCCGGCGAGGGAGGCGGCGGCGCCGACGGTTTCGAGCGCGTCTCTGTCCACGCGGATGAACACGAGCGGCAACACGTGGTCACTCATGTTCTCGCCGACGGGCAAGTCGGCGCGTACCGGGATGCCGAGCGAGCGCAAGCGCTCAGCCGGGCCCACGCCGGACAGCTGCAGCAGCTGCGGCGTGCCGATGGCGCCGGCGCTCAGCACGACGCCGCGGCGCGCGCGGACCGTGACGCGGCGCCCGGACGACTCCCGCACGGCGGTGACGCCCCGCGCGACATTGTCGTCGTCGATGAGCACCCCGGTGCAGCGCATGCCGGTGGCGAGCCTCAGCGTGCGGCGCACGACGGGCCGCGTCAGGTAGCCACGCGCCGTACTCTCGCGCGTGCCTTCGGATGACGTGTACGTGATCACGCGCGACACTCCGATCTGAGATTCCGCGTTCACATCATCGTTATATGGGAACCCCAGAGACTCGAAGCCCTTGACGATTCTATTGTGCCATTCGTTTTCGGGGTCCGCGCAGAAGCCGATATCCATAGTCCCGGTGGTGTTGTGGTATGGGACAGAGGAGCTTGGGAGTTTGTCGAGGTCGCGAAGGCCCTCGTAGCGGAGGAAGAACGGTTCGAATTCCTCCCAGGTCCAGCCGGGCAGGCCAAGGTCGTAGTCAGCGCGGTTGCCACGTACGTACATCATGTAGTTGATGGAGGTGGAGCCGCCGAGCAGTTTGCCGCGGCTGAAGCGGCACTGCTCGCCCTCGGAGCCGAGGCAGGACTTGTTGTTAGGCCGCGTGCGGTACTGCCAGTCCACCGGCGACCCGAGCAGCACCATCGCTCCCCCTGGCACCTGCGAGCGGCCATCCATCAGAAACACTTCTCTAACATAAGATCAAGAAGCATAACATCAGCAGAGTACTGACCCGTGAGAGCAGCGTCGGCACCCCGCCTGCCTCCAGCAGCAGCACACTCGCTCCCGCCTCCACCAGCCGAGTTGCTACTGCGCATCCCGCAGCGCCCGCGCCCACAACCACATAGTCAAACTCTTCATCGTCTGAAACAAAGATTCAAAAACAACTGTAACCTTCATCTAGTTTATCCGCTACAGACTCATCCCTTCTTCTTTTTTTGAAAATATTGCAAAAAGTACTACGTTACTGTCATATAAATATGGAGCGAGTGGAGAAAGTATACTTGATACTTATTTGATGATAGAAGCGGCGCCGCGCCGCCGGTGACACGGTGCAACTCATCTAATGTTCGTTTACAGTATGTAATGTTTAAAATATTTAAGAAGATGATGATGAAGAAAGTGGATTGATGAAATAAGAAATAAGCAAATGGGTTTACTCGAATTTATTAATCACTAAGAAAACCAAAGTTACATAAAAATATAAATAGGTATTTGGAACTTTTAAATCCTAAGGGTACATTCCAGGTATTCAAGGCCACTGGTCATTCGTTAAGCATTAAAAAATAATATGAAAAGTGTCATAAAAACCTCCCTAGCTCGTTTGCCATCGGCGGCGGCGGGAAGGAAGCCGAGCCGACTAGGAGCAGCTACCAATAAGCTGTGGCTGTAGCAGAACAGCTGTACAAAACACCCGTCATAGAACAGAACAGCCTTCGTAAAACAGCCGTCACAAAACAGACGTCTCAAAACACCATCACAAAACACCTTCGCCAAACAGCCATCCCAAAACACCTCCTGTCGGAGGTCGAGAAGCCACGTATGCGGCCAACGTACGATGACGTCATGTCGACACCAAAACCACACCAGAATAAAAATTTACGAAGATTTGGCGGCGCGTGCGACGGAGTTGCGGGCCACCGGTCACACGCTTATAAACCGCCCGAAATTCACACTAAAAATCGAAGGTGTGGACACACCCGCTCGGCGGAGCGCTGTCTGGGGAATGCGGCAGCTCGCAGGCGCAGGACTATATAAATCGCCCAATTCAACGCCTACGTCACGGACAAAGCCAGTACAACCTCAATCGTCCGTTAGATGACGCCGCCGTCGCACACTCAAAATGCAACTGATTAACAAGTCCAAGGACAGGAGACTGACCGAAAATTCCCGATGTGTATTAAATATTGACACCAACATTCTTAAGCAGCTACTTGACAAGGGACTCCAAGATATAGCCTTCCGTATAATATCGGCACACGCCATCTTCCGGTTACTGGTGGAAAGTCGCCGACTGCGGAGCCCAACGACAGCAAGTCGATGCTCCCGGACCTTACATCGAACAAGGCGAGATGGCGCTGTGTTCAATACTACACAAAAAAGCTATAAAACGGATTCCCTGTAACTAATCCGGAGGCTGAAAGAAACGGTACTACAAGTATTGCACAGCAGAGTTTGACTCACCTTCCAGATTGTACTGCAGCGGCAGGTCGAGCGTGTCGGACACGACGCGCGCCAGCTGGTCGAGCGCGTCCCCCACCAGCGGCAGCAGGTCCGCCCACACCGGCGCCTGCGCACACACCAGCACCAGCCATAGCGCCTTACTGTACCAGGACAACCACACAAGTACGTATTAAATTCTGTTAAATGATGCAGTAACTGAGGCAATGGATAATGGACATCAGGTCATTTACACTGATTATGGCAAAGCCTTTGATCAGATCCAGCATGATTTACTTCTAGCCAAGTTGTCTAAGGTCGACATAAGAGGAAACCTACGGTGGTTCTCTTCCTACATTGATAATCGGTCGCAGGCTGTGGTCGTCAACAATTACATTTCTAGCTGGGTTGTTATACCCAGCGGCGTGCCTCAAGGCTCCCTTCTGGGGCCATTGCTGTTTATTATCTTTGTGAATGACATCGACCACTGCTTCCACTCCTCTGTTTACAGCTACTCTGTTTTGCCGATGACATGAAAATATCCCGCATCTCATCGATTGCTGACGCTGAAATCATCTGCTCGACTTGAATCCTGTTAAGTGTAGTATAGTAACATATACTCGCAAACATATCCCAATAAATTTCCACTACACTCTTAAAGGTGAAATTCTTGAGAGAAACAAGCTGGTATCTTGGAGTGTTTCACAACAGTAAGCTGATGTTTGAGAAAATTGAGAAAATTAAATCCATCCATCCATCAAATAGAGAACATACAAAAGAAGTGTAGGTACTTTGCTACCGGTTTAAACAGCGATATTCATCCAGTACCACCCACCCGCTGCTGCCGCTGCTGTTGCTGCTGCTGCTGTCCTGCTATATTTGGCGGGCCGCAAATAGTTTTAATAACCTATGCGCTACAACTGAATTACATTTGTTCAACACTGGTTGTGAGGCTGCGAGACGTGAGATTAGCAAGCAATTCTTTAACCTGTAGCATAGAATAGATAATAATGTATCTAGGTTGAATGACACGTGCATTGTGAGTGTAGCCTTTGTACATTTTATGCTTTTGAGACAGTAACGGTTAACTGCTGACTTTGTTATTATGCGTAGTGTAATATGCATTAGTGCAAACTTTTTTGATTTTATCAATTTGCTATTCGCAAGGAACTATAATTGGCTTTCTGTGTTTACCATAAGATGCTACTATGTTAATTATAGCTGTTGTTTCTCCGAACATTAAATAAATAAATAAATAAAAATATTATTTGTCATGTCAAAAACATTATATATAACGGCAGAGCAAATATATTTTTAAAGATGAAGCGATATGATACTATTTTGTCTAACGCAGATCCTTATTTGTTACCAATATTTGAAGAAAAACATACGACGATTTCCCTTTTACATAAAATTATTTACATACTTATAGGCAGGCAGCTCTTAACAATAAAATAATAAGATCGCATCATCTTAATCTAAATATATTTTATGTATCGTTTTCTATTTGTCTAGTCAAAAAACGATTTCTACAAACAAAACTATCGTAGCCAAGACACGCTTGAAAATGAATACGAGCTCACCAAATGAAATAATTCAAACATAGCAAAACTTACATGTCTGTGGCTCACAAAAGTGCGGCTCAAATAAAACAATGTTTAAAACTGAAATTAGTCTCGCGCCGAATTATATTTAAACGCCCTTTGAGATAAAGAACCTCGCGGGCGTCGCCGGGCGCGGGTGGGCGCATGTGGGCGCGGCAGGGCTAGGGTGGGCGCAGCCGGGCGCGGGTGGGCCAGTATCTTGTGAAGGCCGCCGTCCGTCGGAAAGTTTTTGCAACCCTTTGCGAATAAGTTTGATTAACAGACACCATTAAATTACTTAGTCGCATTTAAAGCTATTTAATTATAGAGCGCTCTCTCTTATACAATTGGAAGCTTTGTTGGCGAATAATTTTCCTACTTGATAAATGTTACATTTTTTAATCAATGTCCAATGAAAAAAATACTGGGATGAGGAAGAGACAGTAGTGAAGTGAACATGATACTACTTTACGCTAGTGAACTAAGTACCTACCTAATTTTAATAATTTAAATGCCATAACAGGTTACCTACACACGTAGGCAGGTGGTTGCAGGTAAGTATAGTACAGTGCAGTTAGGTGCGTGAATGGAAAGAAATAAAAACTGACTAATTGTGAGTCGGGCTTATAATAGACAGTGCTAAAGTAAAGATCCCAACCCCATCAACCCTGGTGTCAGAGTTACTATTGAACCGCCAAAGGCCCCTGACATGGACCATGTAACGATTAACTTACACCAATAAGTAGTAACCGGGACCAACGGCTAAACGTGTCTTCCGAAGCACGGATCATCTTACTTTTGGCAGGTGATCAGCCTGTAATATTTTAACCAAACTCACTTATTTTTATTTTAATAAAAAACTTTCACTAAACTACTTTTTAGAATTTCCGCTATTATAACTCATATTCTGGGAAGAT